>NC_051075.1:80657854-80810901 GCF_004664715.2 Peromyscus leucopus
ATCCTGAGTGAGGTGACCCAGACTCAGAAAGACAAATATGGTATGTAGTCACTCATAGGAAGATGCTAGATGTGGAACAAGGATGACTGGACTGCTACTCACATCACCAGTGAGGCTACCTGGAAAACAGGACCCCAAAAAAGACACGGAGAAATGGATGAGATCTACATGAACAGCCTGGTCATGAGTGGGAACAATGAAGAGCGACGGTCGAGGGAAAGAGAGTGGGAGATCCTAGCTGGATCAAGAAAAGAGAGGGAGAACAACGAATAGGAGACCATGGTAAATGAAGACCACATGAGAAGGGGAGGAAGCAGAGAGCTAGGGAGGCCCACGGAGATCCACAAAGATACCCCCACAAAAGACTGCTGGCAATGGTCGAGAGACGGCAGGAACTGACCTACTCCGGTGATGGGATGGCCAGACACCCTGTTAGTTGTGCCATAAACCCCATCCAAAGAAGGTCTGAGGAATCTGGGTGCAGACATCCACGGCTGGGCCCTGGTGGAGCACTGGGAGTCTAATTAGTGAGAAAGAAGAGGGTTTATATGAGCGAGAATTGTTGAAGCCAGGGTTGGATAAAGCACAGGGACAAATAACCAAATGAATGGAAGCACAGGATCTATGAACCAAAGGCTGAGGGCCCCCAACTGGATCAGGCCCCCTGAATGGGTGAGACAGTCATTTGGCTTGATCTGTTTGGGAGGCAGCTGTGTGTTGGTGCCGGGTCCTGGGCTTGTTGCATGAGTTGGCTGTTTGAATCCTGGGACCTATGCAGGGACACTTGGCTCGGTCTGGGAGGGGGGACTGGACCTGGCTGGACTGAGTCTACCAGGTCTATCCTGGTCCTCGGGGGAGACCTTGATCTGGAGGAGGTGGGAATGGGGGGTGGGGTGGGGGGAGGGGGACTGGGGGCGAGAGTGGAAGAACAGGGGAATCTGTGGCTATTACGTTGAACTAAATGATGTTGTAAAATAAATTTACTTAAAAAAATGTAATCAAGATGAACTTTTCATCTAAATTAAAAAAAAAAAAAGAATTAGCTGAGAAGAGAACTCCCTCCCCTGATGCCCAGTGTGAGGAGCAAACACAAATCAGAAAAGAAAACACAAGGGGAACTTTATGTTCTAAATCCCAGAAGGTAATAGTCAAAGAGAGAATTCCGAAATCAACTTCATACACGGTTCAGAGTCTACAGCCCAGAGGCAGAGACCATTTAGGGCTGGGCTGACCGAAGGCTTTCCTTGAGGCCCTGACATATGGAGAATGAATATAGCTCCTGAAAACAAGGAACATGCTTGGCAGAGCTGGCAACGGCTTGGGGGCAGTGTTTCCGGAAGAGCCAGGCTTCAGATTCTGAGAAGTCAACTCTTCCCATCAAACAGGGCTATGGTTGTCAGTCCCAAAGACATCGTGTGCTCAGTCTGTCATGCTCCTGCGTTCCCTTGGTTCAACGTTATTTGATTAGCTCCCTGCTGACTTAGTCCCATTGTGTGACAGTTTCTGCCGACTCTGTCCCATTTCTCCCTTGGGAATAGTATAAAAGACGCTGCATGTTTGGGTTTTCTTTTTTCCCTCCCTAGACAGGATCTCTCTGTGTAGCCCTGGCTGTCCTGGATCTCACTCTGTGGACCAGGCTGGCCTCCAACTCAGAGATCCACCTGCTTCTGTGCTGGGATTAAAGGCGTGCTCCACCACTTCCTGGAGACGCTATACTTCTTAATAAGCTTACTTGGCCCCCTCTCACTTAGAACCCTGTCAGGTCAAGAGAACAGGGGTTCAGAATCTCAAAAGGTGTAAGAGCTCCTCACATTTTTTTTTTAAATTCTTCTCTCATACCATACATCCTGACTGAGGCAGCCTCCCTTCCCTACATTGGCCCCACCCCTCATCCATCTCCCCTCTCCCGAAGATTCACTGCTTTTCTATTTCTCCTCAGAAAAGAGCAGGCCTCCCAGGGATATCAGCTGAGCACAGTATAACCAGATGCAATAGACTAAGCACAAGCCCCCATATCAAGGCTGGATGACTCCTTAAATTTTCAAGGAAGGGACCAGTGCATGAGGGATGCCTTCAGTGGCAGCCATCAGAGCCTGCTCATGTGTCACCCATCAATGCACAACACTGTTTGTACTGGCCCAGGCCTTCCTTCAGAAGGGAGAGTGATGAGGCCAGAGACACTAAGCCCTCTCGTCTGTCCCCGAGTCAGGCAGGCTGGCCGAAACAGTGTTCTCATGGCAGTATCAGTTTTGGCTTTTTAAACCGGGAGAAAAACCTTTGTCTCCCCACATCTCCCAGTGCAGATAATTGACATGCTGATTATGCCATCCCCTGGGTCCAGTTCCCTCTGAGATCCTGGGAGGGCATGCTGCAAACCGTCACCTCATTTTATCTTTTTCTTTTTGGAGTAAAAGTTGGCTGCTCCTGAGGGTTGCAGAGCAATTGAGGGAGAGTCTCAGTGTCAGAGCCAGGAGCTCCCAAGGATAGTACCCCATCACTGTGAAGACACCTACATCTTTGGTGCAGTGTTCTGGGTGTTCCACAGGATCTTAGACCAACGCATACCCTCTCCTTTGCATCCTTAAGGACAGAGGAGAGAGCTGGACACTCAGAGGGGAGAGACATTGCTAGTTATCAAGAGCACATGACAGGAAGAGATTTGCTCATAGTTGGCTGACATCTGTTTACACAGCCCAGCTGTTATGTTTCAGTGGTAGCAGCAGTTTTCCTCTGAGGATCCTTCTGCCTCATTTTTTCCTCAAGCTTCCCATCACGTGTTTTCTGGTGGTGAAAGAGGAGAGGGAAAAGAATGTGGTGCTCACCTATTTTAGAGAGCTCTTGAGGCTGATCAATAGCTGTGCCTAGATACTCAACCTGTGTCAGAGAGATGTTTGGTGGATGAAGACTGAGAATAGTATATACCTGGGGTACAGCTCCTGGAACAAGATGAGTTCTACCTCAGAGGCCCAGAGATGTTTGAGTTTCACATTCAGATGTGGTCTGCCATGCCCCCAAATGTCCCAAGGACAGAGAATTCTTTTTCCAGGAATAGTGATGTGTTAGCTCTTAGAGGCTACCTCACTGTAGCCTTGGACAGGTGTTCGAATGTTAAATGTTCTTATAATAAAAATCCCAGAGCCAGATATTGGGGTGAAAGCTGAAAGATCAGAGAAGCAGAGCAAGCCACAGCCACCACCTGTTACCTGATCAACTCCACGAATCCTCTGACTGAAATCCTCTGAGTCTTCACCCGAAAGGATCTCAGCTAAACTGCCTTAGTTCCTGTTTCTTCACACCTTATATTCCTTTCTCCACCCTGGCATCACTTCCTGGGATTAAAGGCATGCGTTCTTCCCAATACTGGGATTAAAGGTATGTGCCACCCATATACATAATGGAGTACTACTCAGCAGTAAAAAACATTGATACCATGAAATTTGCAGGGAAATGGATGGAACTAGAAAGTATCATCCTGAGTGAGATAACCCATGTTGGACCCAAAAGTTTAGGGTCTAAAGTGGGCGCCCCAAAAACCCAGACTCCAGTCCAGTTGATGCAATAGCATGAGGATTTATTTAAGCTTCTATATAGAAGGGCAAACCCCGCTCCTAAGAGCAAGAGCCGCATCTTACTGCAGCCCCATAAGGGCTTATAAAGGAAAAACCCACAAAACCCACAAGATAACAATTCCCATACAATTTCGTTTCACAAGATCATGGTCTGGGTACAGAGTGATCACAGAGGGGGTACAGTTATGTCAACAGGTACATTCTTCCTGAAACCTCAAGGGGGGGGTATCAAGGTGGGAGTGGAGTTTGCACACAGGTCACGGTGGTCCTTCCTGGAACACCTGCAACTATCCCAGTCACAGTTGAGCACATCTCTTAACAGAAATCTTTTTACATTGTTATATGGTTGCAGGGGAGATTGAACAATGGCTAAGTCAGGTTGCTCTTGGAACTAGATTTTTAGTTTCTCATTTCCTGGTGCTTGAAGTTTCTCTTTTCCTGAGGCTTGGGGGTGTAAGCCTGAAGGGCTAGGGTCTTTCACCCTGACTCAGAAGAACAAACATAGTATGTACTCACTCATAAGTGGATACTAGATGTGAAGGAAGGGATGGCCAGACTGCAACTCACAGCTCCAGAGAGGCTAGCTAGCAGGGAAAGACCCTAGGAGGGACACATGGATGACCCTGTGAAGGAGAAGTGGATGAGATCTACATGAGCAGACTGGGAGTTGGGGTGGGGGTGGGGGTGGTGGCAGAGGGCTAGGAGTGGGGGATGAGAACATCGGAAAATGGGAGAGCTGAGCTGGAACAGGGACAGAATGGGAGGGCAGGGAGGGAGATACTATGATAGATGAGGACATCATGGGAATAGGAAGAGGCAGGGTGCCGTGGAGGCTCTCAGGAATCCACAAGGATGACCCCACCTTGAACTGCTGGCAGTGGTCCAGAGGGTGCCTGGACTGGTCTACTCTGGTGACAGGTCTAGCAAATAACCTAGCTGTCATCATAGAGCCTTTGTCCAGTGACTGATGGAGGCAGATGCAGAGATCCATGGCCAGGCACCAGGCTGAGCTCCAGGAATCCAACTGATGAGAGAGAGGAAGGATTCTGCATGCAGGGGACATCGAGATCATGGTGGGAAGATGTGCAGAGATGACCAGCCACACTAGTGGAAGCCCATGAACTGTGGACTGGTGGCTGTGGAGCCCCCATGAGACTGGACTAGACCCTCTGGATACAGAAGACGGTTGTTTGGCTTGAACTGTTTGGGGGGCACCCAGGCAGAGGGATTGGGATCCATCCCTGGTCATGGGCAGGCTTCTGGGAGTCCGTGCCTGTGGTGTGACACCTTGTGCAGCCTTGGTGCAGTGGGAAGGGGTTTGGACCTGCCTAGGCTCTGTGTGCTGGGCTCTGCTGACTCCCCATGGGAGACCTTGATTTGGGGGATGTGGGGACATGGGGTGGCTTGGGAGGGAGGGCTGGAGGGTGGGAGGAGGGAGGAGATGGGATCTGTGGGTGGTATGTATAGTGAGTAGAAAATTTTTTAATAAAGAAAAATGAAAAATAATGTTAAATTAAAAAGTGCCATGGTTGCCTGGCTCTGTGTCCAGTGTGGCCTTGAATTCATAGGGATCCAGATGGGTCTCTGCCTCCCAAGTGATAGGATTAAGGGTGAGTGCCACCACTGTCTGGCCTCTGTGTCTAACCTAGTGGCTGGCTCTGTCCTCTGATCCTCAGACAAGTTTTATTGGGGTACACAATATATCACCACAGACAGGCCTGGGTTACTCTCATGGAACAGTTACTAGATGAACAGGCCACTCACATGCTCAGAGCCTCACCCTACCTCATCTGTAGAGTTCTCAAGGGATAGTCCCATCCTGGGGAGTCTTGCAGATTTTGAGGAGACAGAGAACAAGAACCTAGTTCAAAAGTCTCTCTACAGGTGCTTCCTTTCCTCTATGTTGGCCACTGCGCTGAAGAATGGTGGAAAGCAAAGGAAGAAATACTAGGAGAATCATTTCTTCCTCTTGTTGATTTTGAGGTTTTACCAGAGAGAAGAGTTGGATCTGGTTTGGACTGAGGTGATCACATGAATATATTTATCTCTCATTTTTTTTTAAATATTGAAATGTTTCCACTTTGTTGGGAGCAGCCTATATTTCTTTTCTCTTGAGGTGATGTGTCCCTGGTCTCACTGTTCCAAAATTTATATTTAGTGATGGTTCTTAGCCTGGCTTCTTGAAGAATCTTTAGATGTTGATGGTTTTCCTCTAGCAGCTTTATTGTGAGGGCTTATGGAAGCTTGATTCCTGGATTCTTGAATCTAGAGCTGTTTCTTAGGAGCTTTTATTCTTTTTTAAAAAGTAATTTATTTATTTATTTTACATCACAGCCACAGTTACCCCTCCCTTCTCTCCTCTAGTTTCTCCCCCCATCTCCTCTCTGTTCCTATCCCCTAATCCACTTTTCCTGTTCCTGCTTAGGAAATGAAAGGTCTCCCATGAATATCAACAAAACATGGCATATCAATTTGCAGTAAGACTGAGCACTTCCCCATGCATTAAGGCTGGGCAAAGAGACCTTGTATGAAGAGTAGGGTCACAAAAGCCTGTAAAAGAGTCAGAGACAGTCCCTGTTCCCATGGTTAGGAGTCCCACAAGAGGATCAAGCTACACAACTATAACATATATGCAGAGTGCCTAGATCAGTCCCACGCAAAGGAGCCTTTATTCTTAAAGGGTGGTTCAGTTGGACATATATTCTGTTTTAGTTAGGGTCATCTAGAGGATACATCACTATTTATTAAATGTGCTTTAAGATAGTATTTTGGATCACTATTGTATTGTTGTTATGAGACACCAGACCAAGGCAACTCTTATAAAAAGAAAGCATTTAATTGGGGGCTTGTTTACAGTTTTAGAGGTTTAGTTCATTTTAGGAAGCATGTGGCACTTGGCACTGGAGGAGCAGCTAAGAGTTACATTCTGATCTGAAGATGGGGGTGGGGGCGGGGGGGGAAGATATAGATAGATAGATAGATAGATAGATAGATAGATAGATAGATAGAGACTGTGGGCTTGGCCTGGGCTTTTGAAACCTCACTCCCAATGATACACTTCCTCCAGCAAGGCCATATCTCCTAATGCATTCAAATATATGAGCCTATGGAGGCCATTCTTACTTAAATCACCACATTCCAATCCCTGACTCCCACAGGCTTATGGCCATATCATAATGCAGAAATGCGGCCAGTTCAACCTCAAAACTCACCATAGTCTATCACAGTTTCAACATTATTTGAAAGTCCAAAGTTCAAAGTTTTCTGAGACTCAAGGCAATATTTTAACTGTAACCCCTGTAAAATCAAAATCAAAAACAGATCACATGCTTCCAACATCCAGTGGCACAGAATACACATTACTGTTCTGAAAGGGAGGAAGGGGAGCACAAAGAGAGGAAGCATCGGACCAAAGCAAAGCTGAAAACAAAGAAGACAAACTCTAAGTTATGTATCTCCACATCTGAGGTCAAAACACTCTTCAAAACACTCTTCAGATCGCCAACTCCTTTCAGCTTTGTTGACTGCAACACCTCTCTCCCTCCCTCCCTCCCTCCCTCCCTCCCTCCCTCCCTCCCTCCCTCCCTCCCTCCCTTCCTCCCTACCTCTCTCCCTCCCTCCCTCTCTCTCTCCCTCTCTCCCCTCCCTCTCTCTCTATCTCTCTCTCTCCCTCCCTCCCTCCCTCTCTCTCTCCCTCTCTCCCCTCCCTCTCTCTCTATCTCTCTCTCTCCCTCCCTCCCTCTCTTTCTCCCTCTCTCCCTCTCTCCCTCCCTCCCTCCCTCCCTTCCTCCCTCCCTCCCTCCCTTTCTCTCTCTCTCTCTCTCTCTCTCTCTCTCTCTCTCTCTCTCTCTCTTGTTCTACACCCAGTCTGCAGCTTTCCCTGGCAGGTATCTCATGACTCGGGCATTTCCAGCATCTTAGGGTCTCCAGACCTTCATAGCTTCATAAATGACCTCTCTGGGGCTCCATACAGGGATACGCTAATACAACCATGGCCTCGGTGGCTTTCCTTATCCATGGAGGGAGATTTCACAACCCCTTTCTTATACCCTAGACTCTAAAGCCAGAACCACATGGCCAAGTTCTGCTGCTTACTGGGGCTGGAACTTGGCCCCTTCCTGAAGTATGAATCTAATTAGTCTTATCAATAAAAATCAGCAGTCAGATATCGGGGAAAGGTTGAAAGATCAGAGAAGCAAAGGAGCAACCCCAGTCATTTCTTGTGTCTCTGGATCCTCTGACTGAATGAGGCTGAGATCCTGTCTCCACCCGCCTTATATTCCTGTCTCCACCTCCCAAGTGCTGGGATTAAAGGCATGAGCCTCCCAAGTGCAGGGATTAAAGGCACGCACCACAACCACCAGGCTCTATGGTTAACTAGTGGCTAGCTCTGCCCTTTGATCTGCAGGAAAGCTTTATTTGTCAGACCACAAACAAAATATCACATAACACCCTCCTTCAGTTACACTTGCATTAGCTTTCTGTTGATGATTTCCTTCACCACTGAAGCTTTTCTTTAATTCATTTCCATAATTTGAAAGGTTAGTTGTGTTGTGGGGTAATCTTTTTGTACACTATGAAGATGTATCTCTGCCAAGGTGCCTTCTGACTGGTTTACTAAAGAGCTAACAGTCCATAGCTAGGCTGAAGAGGATGGGAAGGACTTCCGGGAAGAGACAGGAACTCTGGGAAGGAATGAAGAGGCAGAGATTTGCCAGTGAGATGTAGAGGAAGTCAGGTGAACAGTATGGAGGAGAGGTAACGGGCTATGGGGTTAATTTAGGTTATAAGAGCTAGTTGGGAATAAGCTTAAGCTAAGGTCAAGCCTTCATACTTAATAAGAAGTTTCCATGTCATTATTGAGAGCTGGCAGTCCAAAGAAAGACCTGCTACACTTGGCATCCAAAGTGGAGGCACATGTATCCAAACACAGGGCCTGAGAAACCTTGGCCTAGCAACTGCAGTCTCCCAGGCAGCCCTGGTGCTCATGGTGTACGGAGGCACTGCTCCTTTAAGAGGCCCTGCTATGCGGCTGAGCCCCTGAACAGTTGGCACCCTGCTCAGCAGGAGGAAGGCCCTGCTGAGCACTGGCAGAGCTGAGGCCAGTAGGCACAGCTGTGGGGAGTCTTGCCTCTCACAGAAGGGAGCCACAGTGCACAGACATTGCAGTTTCTCTGGAAAGCTTGTAAATGCTTGCTGCATATGACTGCCCCTTCCTGTTGGGTCTGTCATGGCAGGTAACCTGGCCCTTTAAAGCTTGGCTCTCACAGTTAGAAATGTACACAAAAAAGACAGGTCCAGACCAAGAAAACCTTTGAACAGGTACAGTATGCTTTAAAATGTGCTTGGATACTGAAGAAAGAAAAGAAAATGGGCATAGATAGTCATAGAAAAAATAGTTTAAAAATAATAAAGTCTTAAAGAGAAACTAAAGTAATATAAAAAGAATAAGCCGCCGGGCGGTGGTGGCGCACGCCTTTAATCCCAGCACTTGGGAGGCAGAGGCAGGCGGATCTCTGTGAGTTCGAGGCCAGCCTGGTCTCCAAAGCAAGTTCCAGGAAAAGCGCAAAGCTACACAGAGAAACCCTGTCTCGAAAAATCAAAAAAAAAAAAAAAAAAAAAAAAAGAATAAGCCACATAAGAATGGGAAATACAATAACACAGGACATTTGGATCCTATATAGTGCTTTGCTACCTTTAATTTTCTCTAAATGCTAATGAACAAAAAAATGACAGCTGCTGACAGACATTGAATTGTGGAAAAAACTACTAAATTAAACCAGCCTATATATTTTAAGGATCTTTCTTTTTACTTAAAAACATCTTTTCTTTCCTTTTACACACCAACCCCTGTTCTGCCTTCTTCCCCTTCTCCCGCTCCTCCCCCACCTACCCCCATCTCACTTCCATCCTCTCCTCATAGAGGGCAAGGCCTCCCTTGGGTAGTCAACACAGGCTGGCCTATCAAGTATTGGCCAGACCTAGCCCCTCCTCCTTGCATCAAGGCTGAGTAAAGCATCGCACCATAGGGAATGGGCTCTGAAAAACCAGTTCATGTACTTGGGATACGTCCTGGTCCCATTGCCAGGGGACCCACAAGCACATCAAGCCACACAACTTTCACCCACATTCAGAGGGCCTAGTTCGGTCCCACACATGCTCCTCAGCTGTCAATCCAGAGCTCCCACTAGCGTGAGTCAGATGTCTCTGTGGTTTTCCCTATCATGATTCTGACCCCCACCCTTGCTCTTATAATCCTTCATTCCTTGCTGGGGGATGTCTTTCTGTGCACTGTGAATATATGTTGTTCCCATTGGTTAACAAATAAGCTGCTTTGGCCTATGGCAAGGCAGCTTAGAGGCAGGTGAAAAATCCAAAGAGAGAGACAGGAAAGAAGAAAGGCAGAGGCAGAGAGATGTCAGCCAGCTTTCGAAGGAGCAACATGTTATGAGATGCAGGTAAAGCCACAGAACACGTGGCTATACATAGATTAATAGTTATGGGTTGAGTTAAGTTATAAGAGCTAGCCAGCAAGAAGCTTTACATAAGCCATACAGTTTGTAAATAATATTATCCTCTGAATGATTATTTTATAAGTGGCTGAGGGACCGCGGGCCACGCAGGAACCAGAGGAACATGAGACAGTGGGTTTGGGCAGGACCAGAGAAACTTTCGACTACACACAGTGACCTTTCAGGATCTATGTGAATGGACTCTGCCTCTGCCACATATTGATCGTTCTTAGTAGCTCTTGAAACCATGGAGCAGGACTATGATTCTCCTTATTTCACAATTCCAAAACCAGTACCACATGGATGACACTACCAAGTTCTTCTGTCATCTTGGGATGGAGTCTTTGGATGAATGTCTCAGCACACACTTCCCAAGGAGATCTTCAGTGATGATAATCTCTTTAGCAGTGCTGGTTGCTTCCTCAGCACCAGTGTGGATGTTCTCCTGGCTTGAAGTTTCGTCTGCTAAATAAACTAATCTATTATCTTTAAATTCAGTGTCACACAGGTTCTCAGTATATAAGAAGAATGAAGTCAGATTCTTGGTCAAGATACCACCCAAATGGTCTCTATCCTAGGTCCCAATGGAGTTCTTTTTTTTTTATTTCTAAGATATATTTTATTTAACACAATATATTCAATATAATCATATATATATATATATATATATATATATATATATATATATATATATATATATTATGAAGACATTTTCTATTCATTTTACATACCAAGCACAGATTCCCCTGTCCTTCCTCTTCCTGCCCCCAGCCTTCCTTCTCCAACCCCCATTCCCACCTCCTTCAAGGCAAGGTCTCCCATGGGGAGTCAGCTGAGCCTGGTACATTCATTTGAGGCAGGCCCAAGCCCCTCCTCCTTATACCAAGGTGGCCCAAAGTGTCTCACCATAGGCACTAGGCTTCAAAAAGCTGGCTCATGCACTAGGGACAGGTCCCGATCCCACTGCCTGGGGGCCCCCTAAATCGTTCAAGCTAAACAACTGTCTCTTTTATCTAGAGGGCCTAGTCCAGTACCATGTGGGCTCCTCAGCTATTGATCCACACAATTTATGTGTTTCCACTAGTTTGGCTAGTTGTCTCTGTACTTTTTCCAATCATGGTCTTGATATCTCTTGCTCATAAAATCCTTCCTCTCATTGAATGGGCTCCTGGAGCTCCACCTGAGACCCGGTCATGGATCTCTGCATCTGCTTCCATCAGTCACTGGATGAGAGTTCTATGATGACAGTTAAAGTATTCAGCCATCTGATCACCAGAGTAGACCAGCTCAGGTACCCTTTAGACTATTGCCAGTAGTCTATGGTGGAATCATCCTTGTGGATTCCTGGGAACATCCGTAGCACTCTGCTTCTCCCTATTCCCATGGTGTCTTCTTTTATCATGGTATCTCTTTCCTTGCTCTCCCACTCTATTCCCATTTCAGCTCAATCCTCACATTTCCCTAAACTCTTATGCCCAATCCCTTGCCCTCCATCATTCCACCCCTTACCCCCAGTTTGTTAACGTAGATCTCATCTATTTCTCCTTTACTGGGCAATCCATGCATCCTTCCTAGGGTCCTCCTTACTAGCTAGCCTCCATGGAGCTGTGGGTTGCATTCTGGTCATCCTTTGCTTTATATCTACTATCCACTTATGAGTGAGTACATACCATGTTTGTCCTTCTGAGTCTGGGTTACTTCACTCAGGATGATATTTTCAGTTCCATCCATTTGCCTGCAAACCTCATGATGTCATTGTTTTTCTCTGCTGAGTAGTACCCCATTGTGTATATGTACCATTTTCTTTTTCCATTCTTCAGTTGAGGGGCATCTAGGTTGTTTCCAGGTTCTGGCTATCACAAATAATGCTGCTATGAACATAGCTGAGCATGTGTCCTTGTGGTATGACTGAACATTCCTTGGGTATATGCCCAAGAGTTGTTATAACTGGGTCTTGAGGAAGAATTATTCCCAATATTCTGAGAAACCACAATACTGATTTCCAAAGTGGCTATACAAGTTTGCATTCCCACCAACAGTGGAGGAGTGTTCCCCTTGTTCCACATCCTCTCCAACAGAAGCTGTCTTCAGTGTTTTTGATCTTAGCCATTCTGACAGGTGTGAGATGGTATCTCAGAGTCATTTTGATTTGCATTTCCCTGATGACTAAGGATGTTGAGCAATTCCTTAAATGTCTTTCAGCTATTTGAGATTCTTCTGTTGAGAATTCTCTGTTTAGCTCAGTAGCCCATTTTTTAATTGGACTGTTAGGTATTTTGATGTCTAGTTTCTTGAGTTCTTTATATATTCTGAAGATCAGCCCTCTGTCTGTAACTGGAGTTTTCTGCAACCCTGCCTGGGCTCACAGCCACTCAGACCCAAATAAATACACAGAAGCTTATATTAATTAAAACTGTATGGACTAATGGCTCAGGCTTCTTGCTAGCTAGATCTTATATCTTAAATCAATCCATAATTCTTATTTATGTTTAGCCACGTGGCTTGATACCTTTTCCCAGTTCTGCCTTCACATCTTGCTTCCTCTGTGTCTGGCTGGCAACTCCTGACTCAGCCTTCCTGTACACAGAATTCTCCTCTCTCTTTGTCCCACTGATACTTCCCGCCTGGCTACTGGTCATTCAGCACTTTATTTATTAACCAATCAGAGCAACACATTCACAGCATACAGAGCAATATCTACAGCACGCTGTCAGATGTGGGGTTGGTAAAGATCTTTTCCCATTCTGTATACTGTTGTTTTGTCTTATTGATTGTGTTCTTTGCCCTACAAAAGCTTCTCAGATTCAAGTGGTCCCATTTATTAATTGTTGCTCAGTGTCTGTGCTACAGGTGTTATATTTAGGGAGTGATCTCTGGTGTCAATGCATTCAAAAACTACTTCTTACTTTCTCTTCTATCAGGTTCAGTAAAATGGATTTATGTTGAGGTCTTTGATCCACTTGGACTTGTTTTGTGCAAGAAGAGAGATAAGGATCTATTTGCAATCTTCTACATGTTGACATTCAGTTATGTCAGCAGCATTAGTTGAAGATGCTTTCTCTTTTTTCATTGTACAGTTTTGGCTTCTTTGTCAAAAATTAGGTGTTCATATGTGTGCAGGTTAATGTCAGGGTCTTTAATTTGATTCCATTGGTCCACATGTCAGTTTTTATGCCAGTACCAAGCTGGTTGTGTTACTGTAGCTCTATAGTAGAGCTTAAAGTCAGGGATCATGATGCCTCCAGAGGTTGCTTTATTGTACAGGATTCTTTTAGCTATCCTGGGTCTTTTGGTTTTCAAAAATGAATTTGAGTATTGTTCTTTCCAGGTCTATGAAGAATTGTGTTGGTATTTTGATGGAGATTGAATTGAATCTGTAGATTGCTTTTGGTAAGATTGGCATTTTTAATGTGTTAATCCTACCTATCCATGAGCTTGGGAGATCTTTCTATTTTCTGATATCTTCTTCAATTTCTTTCTTCAGAGACTTAAAGTTCTATTCATACAGGTCCTTCACTTGCTTAGTTAGAGTTACCCCAAGGTACTTTGTATTATTTGTGGCTATTGTAAAGGGTGATGTTTCTCTGATTTCTTTCTCAGCCCTTTTATCATTTGTATATAGAAGGGCTACTGATTTTTTAAAATTTAATCTTGTATCCTGCCACATTACTGAAGGAGTTTATCAGCTGTAGGAGTTCCCTGGTTGAATTCTTGGGGTCACTTATGTATACTACCATATGTCTGCAAAGAGGGAAAGTTTGACTTCTTCCTTTCCAATTTGTATCTCTATGTCTCCTTTTGTTGTCTTATTGCTCTAGTTAGAACTTCAAGTACTATATTGAATAAATATGAGGAGAGTGGACAGTATCTTGTTCCTGATTTTAGTGGAATTGCTTTGAGTTTCTCTCTATTTAATTTGATGTTGGCTGTTGGCTTATTGTAAATTGCATTTATTATGTTTAGGTATGTTCCCTGTATTCCTGATCTCTCCAAGACCTTTATCATTAATTGGCGTTGGATTTTGTCAAGGCCTTTTCAGCACTGAATGAAATGATTATGTATTTTTTCTTTCAGTTTGTTTATATATTGTATTACATAGACAGACTTTTGTATGTTGAACCAACCTTGCATCTCTGGGATGAAGCCTACTTGATCGTGGTGTATATATATATATTGTGTGTGTGTATGTGTGTGTTTGGAGTTTGTTTGCCAATATTTATTGAGTATTTTTGCATCAATGATCATGAGGGAGATTGGTCTGCAATTCTCTTTCTTTGTTGCATCTTTGTGCAGCTTGGGAATCAGAGTAACTGTAGTCTCATAAAAGGAGTTTGGTAATGTTCCTTCTGTTTATATTGTGGAACAATTTGAAGAGTATTGGTATTAACTCTTCCTTGAAGATCTGGTAGAATTCTGCATTGAAACCATCTGGTCCTGGGCTTTTCTTGGTTGGGAGACTTTTAATGACTGTTTCTATTTCCTTGGGGGTTATTGGCCTATTTAAATAGTTTATCTGGTCTTGATTTCATTTTGGTATGTGGTACCTATCCAGAAAATTGTACATTTCTTTTAGATTTTCCAATTTCAAAGAGTACAGTTTTTTGAAGAATGACCTGATGATTCTCTGGATTTCCTCATTGTCAGTTGTTATGTCTCCCTTTTCATTTCTGATATTATTAATTTGGATGCTTTCTCTGCCTTCTGGTTCGTCTGGATAGGGGCTCGTCTATCTTGTTGATTTTCTCAAAGAACCAACCTTTTGTTTCATTGATGATTTGAATTGTTCTCTTTGTTTCTATTTTATTGATTTCAGCTCTCAATTTGATTATTTCTGGTGTCTATTTTTCCTGGGTGACTTTTCTTCTTCTTGTTCTAGAGCTTTCAGGTGTGCTATTAAATCACTAGTGTGAGATTTCTTCAACTTCTTTATGAGGGCATTTAGTACTATGAATTTACCTCTTAGCACTGCTTTCATAGCGACCCATAAGTTTGGGTGTGTAGTACATTCATTTTCATTAAACTCTAGGAAGTCTTTAATTTCTTTGTTGACGCATTGGTGAATCAGTTGAGCATTATGCAGTTTCCATGAGATTGTAGGCTTTCTGTAATCTTTGTTGTTGTTGAAATCTAACTTTAAACCATGGTGGTCAGATAAAATTCAGGAGATTATTCCATTTTTTGGGGGGGTATCTGTTGAAATTTACTTTGTGATAGAGTATGAGCTTGATTTTAGAGCAGATTCCATGGGTTGCTGAGAAGAAGGTATGTTCTTTTTTGTTAGAGTGGAATGTTCTGTGGATATTGATTAAGTCCATTTGAGTCATAACATCAGTTAAGTTCCTTATTTCTCTGTTGAGTTTTGATGTGGCTGATCTGTCCAGTGGTGAGAGTGGGGTGTTAAAGTCTCCCACTATTAATGTGTGGGGTTTGATGTGTGATTTATGTTTTAGTAATGTTTCTTTTAGATATGTCGGTGCCCTTGTATTTGGGGCATGAATGTCTAGAATTGAAACTTCATCTTGGTGGATCTTTCCTGCAGTGAGTAGGTAATGTCTTTCTTAATCTCTTTTGATTGATTTTAGTTTGAAGTCTATTTTGTTGGATATTAGTATAGCTACACCAGCTTGCTTCTTAAGACCATTTGATTGGAAAGACTTTTCCCATCCTTTTACTCTGAGGTAGTATCTATCTTTGAATTTGAGATGTGTTTCTCGTATGCAGCAGAAAAATGGGTCCTGCTTTCATATTCATTCTGTTAGCCTGTGTCTTTTTATAGGTGAATTGAGTCCATTGATATTAAGGGATATTAATAACCAGTGATTGTTAGTTCCTGTTACCTTTTGGTGGTAGTGTGTGTATTGCTCTTCTTTGGGATTTACTGCTGTGAGTTTATCTATTGCCTGTGTTTTTGTGGGTGTATCTGACTTCCTTAGGTTGCAATTGTCCTTCTAGTGTTTTCTGTAGGACTGGATTTGTGGATAGGTATTGTTTAAATCTGGTTTTGTTTTGGAATGTCTTGGTCACTCCATCTATGGTGATTGAAAGTTTTGCTGGGTATATTAGTCTGGGCTGGCCTCCATGGTCTCTTAGTATCTGCATTATGTCTGTCCAGGTCCTTCTGGCTTTCAAAGTCTCCATTGAGAAGTCAGGTGTCATTCTGATGGGTCCACCTTTATAAGTCAGTTGGCCTTTTTCCTTTGCTGCTCTTAATATTCTTTCTTTATTCTGTATGTTTAGTGGTTTAATTATTATGTGGCAAGGGAACTTTTTTTGGGGGTTCTAGTCTGTTTGGTGTTCTATAGGCTTCTTGTATCTTCTTAGGCATTTCCATATTTAAGTTGGGAAAGTTTTCTTCTATGATATTTTTGAATATATTTTCTGTGCCTTTGAATTGGTATTCTTCTATTTCTGTGATTCTCAGGTTTGGCCTTTTCATGGTGTCCCAGATTTCCTGGACATTTTTTTTATGACTTTTTTGGCTTTGGTATTTTCTTTGACTAACAAATCTATTTCCTCAATTGTACTCTCTACATCAGAGATTCTCTCTTCCATCTCTTGTATTCTGTTGGTTATGCTTGCATCTGTGTTTCCTGTTCATTTACCCAGATTTTCTATTTCCAGCATTCCCTCTGTGTCTTTTTCATTGTTTTTATTTCATTTTTCAGGACTTGAACTGTTTCCCTCACATGGTTATTTGCTTTTTCATGGTATTCTTGGCTTTCTTTATGGGATTTATTGATTTCTTCCAATTTTTTGTTTGTCTTTTCCTCAATTTCTTTAAGGGTATTTTTAATTTGCTCTTTGAAGGCCTCTAAGCTCTTCATGAAGTTATTTTTTTCTTTATTTTTATTTTATTTTACAATACTACTCAGTTCTACATAATAGCCACAGATTCCCTTGTTCTCACCCTTCATGCCCCCCTCCCCTTCCCCGCAGCCCACCTCCCATACCCACCTCCTCCAGATCAAGGTTTCCCCGGAGGACTGGGATCGACCTGATAGACTCAGTTCAGGCAGGTCCAGTCCCCTCCTCCCAGACTGAGCCAAGCATCCCTGCATATGTCCCAGGCTTTAAACAGCTAACTCATGCAATGAGCCCAGGACCTGGTACCACTGCCTAGATGCCTCCCAAACAGATCAAGCCAATCGACTGTCTCACCTATTCAGAGGGCCTGATCCAGTTGGGGGCCCCTCAGCCTTTGGTTCATAGTTCATGTGTTTCCATTCATTTGGTTATTTGTCCCTGTGCTTTATCCAACCTTGGTTTCAACAATTCTCGCTCATGTAAACCCTCCTCTTTCTCACTAATTAGACTCCCAGCAACCCACCCGGGGCCTAGCTGTGGATGTCTGCATCCAGATTCCTCAGTTCATGGATGGGGTTTCTGGCCCAACTATTAGGGTGTTTGGCCATCCCATCACCAGAGTAGGTCAGTCCCGGCTGTCTCTCGACCATTGCCAGCAGTCTTTTGTGGGGGCATCTTTGTGGATTTCTGTGGGCCTCTTTAGCTCTTTGTTTCTTCCTTTTCTCATGTGGTCTTCATTTACCATGGTCTCCTATTCCTTGTTCTCCCTCTCTTTTCTTGATCCAGCTAGGATCTCCCGCTCTCTTTCCCTCGACCGTCACCTTTCATTGTTCCCACTCATGACCAGGCTGTTCATGTAGATCTCATCCATTT
Organism: Peromyscus leucopus; assembly: GCF_004664715.2. NCBI lineage: Eukaryota > Metazoa > Chordata > Mammalia > Rodentia > Cricetidae > Peromyscus > Peromyscus leucopus. Next base: position 80,675,613 of record NC_051075.1, read on the forward strand.
CTCCGTGTCTTTCTTGGGGTCCTGTTTTCCAGTTAGTCTCACTGGTGATGTGAGTAGCAGTCCAGTCATCCTTGTTCCACATCTAGCATCTTCCTATGAGTGACTACATACCATATTTGTCTTTCTGAGTCTGGGTTACCTCACTCAGGATGATTTTTTCTAGATCCATCCATTTGCCTGCAAACCTCATGATGTCATTGTTTTTCTCTCCTGAGTAGTATTCCATTGTGTATATGTGCCACAATTTATTTATCCATTCTTCAGTTGAAGGGCATCTAGGTTGTTTCCAGGTTTTGGCTATTACAAACAATGCTGATATGAACATAGCTGAGCAAGTGCTCTTGTGGTATGATTGAGCATTTCTTGGGTATATGCCCAAGAGTGGTATAGCTGGATCTTGGGGGAGATTGATTCCCAATTTTTTAAGAAAGCGCCATATTGATTTCCAAAGTGGTTGTACAAGCTTGCATTCCCACCAGCAGTGGAGGAGTGTTCCCCTAGTTCCACCTCCTCTCCAGCATAAAGTGTCTTCAGTGTTTTTGATCTTAGCCACTCTGACAGGCATAAGGTGGCATCTCAGAGTTGTTTTGATTTGCATTTCCCTGATGATTAGGGATGTTGAGCAATTCCTTAAATGTCTTTCAGCCATTTGGGTTTCCTCTGTTGAGAATTCTCTCTTTAGTTCTAAAGCCCATTTCTCAATTGGACTGTTGGTCGTTTTGATGTCTAATTTCTTGAGTTCCTTATATATTCTGGATATCAGTCCTCTGTCACATGTGGGGTTGGTGAAGATCTTTTCCCATTCTGTAGGCTGTCGCTTTACCTTGTTGACCGTATCCTTTGCTCTACAAAAGCTTCTCAGTTTCAAGAGGTCCCATTGATTGATTGTTTGTCTCAGTGTCTGCGCTACTGGTGTTATATTTAGGAAGTGATCTCCTATGCCAATGTGTTCAAGACTAATTCCTGCTTTCTCTTCTAGCAGGTTCAGAGTAGCTGGATTTATGTTGAGGTCTTTGATCCACTTGGACTTATGTTTTGTGCACGGTGACAGATATGGATCTATTTGCAGCCTTCTACACGTTGATATCCAGTTATGCCAGCACCATTTGTTGAAGATGCTTTCTTTTTTCCATTGTACACCTTTTGGCTTCTTTGTCAAAAATTATATGTCCATAGGTGTGTGGGTTAATATCAGGGTCTTCAATTTGATTCCATTGGTCCACATGTCGGTTTTTATGCCAATACCAAGCTGTTTTTATTACTGTAGCTCTATAGTAGAGCTTGAAGTCAGGGATTGTGATGCCTCCAGAAGTTGTTTTATTGTACAGGATTCTTTTAGCTATCCTGGGTTTTTTGTTTTTCCATATGAAGTTGAGTATTATTCTTCCGAGGTCTGTGAAGAATTGTGTTGGTATTTTGATGGGGATTGCATTGAATCTGTAAATTGCTTTTGGTAAGATTGCCATTTTTACTATGTTAACCCTGCCTATCCATGAGCATGTGAGATCTTTCCATTTTCTGACATCTTCTTCAATTTCTTTTTTCAGGGACTTAAAGTTCTTGTCATATAGGTCCTTCACTTGCTTGGTTAGTGTTACCCCAAGGTATTTTATATCATTTGTGGCTATTGTAAAGGGTGATGTATCTCTAATTGCCTTCTCATCTTCTTTGTCCATTGTATATAGGAGGGCTACTGATTTTTTTGAGTTGATCTTGTATCCTGCTATGTTGCTGAAGGTGTTTATAAGCTTTATCAATTCCTGGGTGGAATCTTTGGGGTCACTCAAGTATACTATCATGTCATCTACAAATAGGGAAAGCTTGACTTCTTCCTTTCCAATTTATATCCCCTTAATCTCCTTATGTTGTCTTATTGCTCTGGCTAGAACTTCAAGTACTATATTGAATAAGTATGGGGAGAGTGGACAGCCTTGCCTTGTTCCTGATTTTAGTGGAATTGCTTTGAGTTTCTCTCCATTTAATTTGATGTTGGCTGTTGGATTGCTATATATTGCCTTTATTATGTTTAGGTATGGTCCCTGTATTCCTGATCGCTCCAAGTCTTTTATCATTTAGGGGTGTTGGATTTTGTCAAATGCCTTTTCTGCATCTAGTGAGATGATCATGTGGTTTTTTTTTCTTTGAGTTTGTTTATATGGTGTATTACATTGATGGACTTTCGTATGTTGAACCACCCTTGCATCCCTGGGATGAAGCCTACTTGATCATGGTGGATAATTGTTCTGATGTGTTCTTGGAGTCTGTTTGCCAGTATTTTATTGAGTATTTTTGCATCAATGTTCATGAGGGAGATCGGTCTGTAGTTCTCTTTCTTTGTTGCATCCTTGTTTGGTTTAGGAATCAGGGTAATTGTAGCCTCATAAAAGGAGTTTGGTAATGTTCCTTCTGTTTCTATTATGTGGAACAATTTAGAGAGTATTGGTATTAACTCTTCTTTGAAGATCTGGTAGAATTCTGCGCTGAAACCATCTGGTCCTGGACTTTTTTTGGTTGGGAGACTTTTAATGACTGTTTCTATTTCCTTAGGGGTTATTGGACTATTTAAATAGTTTATCTGGTCTTGATTTAACTTAGGTATGTGGTACCTATCCAGAAAAATGTCCATTTCTTTTAGGTTTTCCAGTTTTGTGGAGTAGAGGTTTTTGAAATATGACCTTATAATTCTCTGGATTTCCTCAATGTCTGTTGTTATGTCCCCCTTTTCATTTCTGATTTTGTTGATTTGGATACTCTCTCTCTGTCTTTTGGTTAGTTTGGATAAGGGCTTGTCTATCTTGTTGATTTTCTCAAAGAACCAACTCTTTGTTTCATTAATTTTTTGTATTATTCTCTTAGTTTCTAATTTATTAATTTCACCTCTCACTTTGATAATTTCCTGGCATCTATTCTTCCTGGGAGACTTTGCTTCTTCTTGTTCTAGAGCTTTCAGGTGTGCTGTTAAGTCTCTAGTGTGGGATTTCTCCAACTTCTTTATGTGGGCATTTAGTGCTCTGAATTTCCCTCTTAGCATTGCTTTCATAGTGTCCCATAAGTTTGGGTATGTGGTGTCTTTTCATTTTCATTCATCTCTAGGAATTCTTTAATTTCTTTTTTTATTTCTTCCTTAACACATTGGTGATTCAGTTGAGCATTATTCACTTTCCATGAGATTGTAGGTTTTCTGTAGTTTTTGTTGTTGTTGAAATCTAACTTTAAACCATGGTGGTCTGATAGAACACAGGAGGTTATTCCAATTGTTTTGTATCTGTTGAGATTTGCTTTGTGGCCAAGTATGTGGTCGATTTTAGAGAAAGTTCCATGGGGTGCTGAGAAGAATGTATATTCTTTCTTGTTAGGATGGAATGTTCTGTAGATATCTATTAGGTCCAATTGGGTCATGACATCACTTAAGTCCTTTATTTCTCTGTTAAGTTTCGATTTGGGAGATCTGTCCATTGGTGAAAGTGGGGTGTTGAGATCTCCCACTATTAATGTGTGGGCTTTTATATGTGGTTTAAGCTTTAGTAGTGCTTCTTTTACATATGTGGGTGCCCTTGTGTTTGGGGCATAAATGTTCAGAATTGAAACTTCATCTTGGTGGATCTTTCCTGTGATGAGTATGTAATGTCCTTCTTTATCTCTTTTGATTGATTTTAGTTTGAAGTCTATTTTGTTGGATATCAGGATGGCTACCCCTGCTTGTTTCTTAAGACCATTTGATTGGAAAGTCTTTTCCAAGCCTTTTATTCTTAGGTAGTGTCTGTCTTTGAATTTGAGATGTGTTTCTTGTATTCAGCAGAAAGATGGGTCCTGCTTTCGTATCCATTCTGTAAGTTTATATCTTTTTATAGGTGAATTAAGTCCGTTGATATTAAGGGATATTAATGACCAGTGATTGTTCATCCCTGTTATTTTTGGTGGTAGTGTGTGTGTACTTCTCTTCTTTGGGGTTTACTGTTGTGGCTTTATCTATTGCCTGTGTTTTCGAGTGTGTATCTGACTTCCCTCGGTTGGAATTTTCCTTCTAGTGCTTTCTGTAGGGCTGGGTTTGTGGATAGGTATTGTTTAAATCTGGCTTTGTCTTGGAATGTCTTGTTCCTTCCGTCTATGATGATTGAAAGTTTTGCTGGGTATATTAGTCTGGGCTGACATCCATGGTCTCTTAGTGTCTGCATTACATCTGTCCAGGTCCTTCTGGCTTTCAAAGTCTCCATTGAGAAATTGGGTGTTATTCTGATGGGTTTACCTTTATAGGTCACTTGGCCTTTTTCCTTGGCTGCTCTTAATATTCTTTCTTTATTCTGTACATTTAGTTGTTTAATTATTATGTGTCGAGGGGACTTTTTTTGGGGGTCTAGTCTGTTTGATGTTCTATAGGCTTCTTGTATCTTCATAGGCATTTCCTTCTTTGAGTTGAGAAAGTTTTCTTCTATAATTTTGTTGAATATATTTTCTGTGCCTTTGAGTTGGTATTCTTTACCTTCTTCTATCCCTATAATTCGTAGTTTTGATCTTTTCATTGTGTCCCAAATTTCCTGGACATTTTGGTTCATGACTTTGTTGACTTTAGTGTTTCCTTCGACTGATGAAACTATTTCTTCTACTGTATCTTCAATGCCAGAAATCCTCTCTTCCACCTCTTGCATTCTGTTGGTTATACTTGCATCCGAAGTTCCTGATCTTTTACTCAGGTTTTCTATTTCCAGCATTCCCTCTGTTTGTGTCTTTTTTATTTTTTCAATTTCCCTTTTCAGTTCTTGGACTGTTTCCTTTGTTTGTTTCATTGCTTTTTCATGATTTTCTTTCAGTACTTTATTGTTTTCTTCCAGGACTTTATTGTTTTCTTCTAATTTGTTTGCCCTTTCCTCTAGTTGTTTACAGCGTTCTTCCCATTTTTTGTCTTTTCCTCTACACAAGCCTCTACCTTCTTCATGATGTTACTCATAAGGCTATTTTCTTCTGCTTCTTCCAATTTTTGATGTTCAGGTCTCCATGTTGAAGGTGGGCTAGGTTCTGGTGATGCTGTATTTCTCTTCATTTTGTTGTATGTACTTCTGCCTTGACGTCTGCCCATCTCCTTGTGGTTCCTTCTTGGTCTTATCAGTGTACTTGGTTCAGAAAGAGCTGACAGATTCAGGAAGTCTCTCTCTCTTGTCCAGATGGGAGTTCTCTTGTCCAAATGGGAACTCCAGGGCAGGATGGAAGCTCTTATCTGGACCAGAAGTCTGGGGCAGGATGGGAGCTTTTGTCCAGACAGGAAGTCTGGGGTAGGATGTTTGCTTTCTGGTCTAGAAGGGAAGTTGGGGGCAGAATGGGAGCTTGGGCCCAGTCTCTAAGTCTCAGGAAGTGGCTTGGGTGTCGGCCAGATGGGCGTGGGGGCAGGGCGTGGAGATTGCAGCGCCTGCCATGGGGCTCGGAGAAGGGGATCCTTCCCGATGGGGCTCGAAGGGGACCTGCCTGGTGGCCAGAACCTGGGGCCAAGTTGGGCAGGTCTTCCCAGAGTGGCTAATGCCCAGGGATGGGGTCCAGGTTGGGCCTGGATACTCACCTCTGGTCCAGAATGGAAGTCGGGGGCAGGATGGGAGCTGGGGGCCAGTCTCTAAGTCTCAGGAAGTGGCTGGGGTCTCGGGCAGATGGGCGTGGGGGCAGGGCATGGAGATTGTAGGGGCTGCCGGGGGTCTTGGAAAAGGGGATCCTTCCTGGTGGGGCTAGAAGGGGACCTGCCGGGTGACCAGAACCTGGGGTCAAGTTGGGCAGGTCTTCACGGAGTCATGAAGTTATTTTTAAGGTCGATTTCTCCTGCTTCTACATTGTGATGTTCAGGTCTTGATGTTGTAGAAGGACTAGGTTCTGGTAATGCCATATTGCTCTTTATGTTGTATGTATATTTACACTGGCATTACACATCTCTTCCTCCAATAGGTGCAAGAAGTTCCTGTGTCTGAGCAAGGTGCTATTGGTCCAATCTGTGCTTGCAGTGTCTGTGTCTCTGGGGGCCCCTCTGGGTCCAGTCTTAACTTTTGGTCTAATTAGAGCTGGGAGGTTCTGGATCTCTGGGGGCCCCTCTGGGTCCAGTCTTAACTTTTGGTCTAATTAGAGCTGGGAGGTTCTGGATCTCCGGGAACTGCTCTTGCTCTAATCCCAGCTAGATGATTCTGTGACTCATGGAGCCTCTCTTGGTCTTATCATGGCTCTTGGTCCAGTCAGAGCTGACAGATTCTGTATCTCAGGAATCCTCTCTTGGTCGAATGAGAGTTGGCAGATTCTGTGTCTCAGATAGCCACTCTTGGTTCAATGAGAGCTCTTGGTCCAATGAGAGCTGAGGGTTTGGTTTCCGTGTTTCAGGAAGTTACTGGGGTCACAGGTGGATGGGTATTGTGGTAGGGCATGGAACTTGTAGATTGCAGGGTCCAATGGGGGAATTTGGTAGTGGTGGGACCTTCTTGCAGGAGTTTTCCCTGTTGCCTGCTACTGGGGCAGAGTCGGGTGGGGCTGATGAGTTTTTATTCATCTCTGTAACTTAATGAGCTGGGCAATGATTGTCCACAGTTCTCTTATTATTCATGTCCCTCAGGCTTCCAACAGATCCACCCACTAAGCTCTGTTTACAGTGCTTAATGTCTCTTCTAACTGATCACTCTACATTTTTCCTAGAAGAACAATTTCAATGTCTTTGAGTAGCTTAAACACAGTCATGTTAATTCCTGCAGTGGCCCTCAACTCTTGGTAACAATGTTTGTCTCCATCACTTTTCTGTTGCACTGACAAAATGCCCTACCAAAAGCAACTGAAGGAAGGCTGGGCTTATTTCTGCCCGCAGTTCAAGGTACTGTCTATAATGGTGGGGAGGTCAAGGCAGCAGGAGCTTGAAGAAGAAGGTTGCAGTATGTCTTCAGTCAGAAGACAGACATATGTAGAGAGTGGAGGAAGCCCTGAATAGTGAAGTCTTGAGTGGGTGTGTATTGTTGGCATGCACAAAACCATGTTGAGAACTCTGAGTTCTTGGACTCCTGGGATACTAGCAAAGCCATTAAGCCATATGAGCCAGGCTGAAGAGAGGTGACAAAATTCTCTTTGAGAATGAGTGTTTATAAATGATTGATCTGTGTGTGCAAAGACTAGTAGCTGCTTCTTCCTCCTCCCAGATGTTTACAACCAGAGACTGCTCACCTAGAGATCCCTCCTATTGAGACTAGCTGATCCCTTCTTCTATGCTGTACCTGATGAACACACTGAGGTTCAGACTGTGGCTGTAGCAGTTAGAGAACTCCACTTTATCTCAGTTTCAATGTATGTGTGTTTGTCCTTTTTGCATTCCCTCACCTCCGCACCCCTGGCAGTTTTCCAGGACAGAAGGTACACAGGATGCAGGAGAAATGTATGCATACTGATGCTCAGCTTGCTTTCTCTACTGTATATAGTTCCGAATCCTCTGCTCATGGAATGACTCCCCCCACAGTTAGGACATAGTTAGTGTGTCTTCCTACATTCATTGAAGTAATCAAAATGATTCACAAAAGGCATCTGCAGATCCATTTACCAGGAAATTCTAGATTCTGTCAAGTTGCCAGCACTAAGCATCACACATTTTCCCAATCATCAGCCTCTGTGAACCATGTAAGCCTCAATCCAAAGACAGCACTATCCCTTTTACAGGTGTACTATGACTGGTGACAAGCTACAATTGGTCAAAACAAGCCTTAATGACTGTGATTGGTCCAAAATGAATGTTGTAATTGGCCAAATATTCTTCCTTGAGCTAAGTACACTGACTATTCCAGCTCACCAACATGGCCAGGAGACATCCCCATGCTGCCTCCTCTGTTGTTGCAACATCAGGTCCTGTGAAATCTTCTCTCCAGTGGTGCCAACATCATTCTCCAACCATAAGACCTGGCCTCCAACTGCAAAAGGTATCTGGGTTCATGTGCTGGGTTCATGAACATGCCTGCTTGCAATGAGCCTCTGCTCCTATGCCCTGTGTCCTGTTTTCCTAGCACAAAGCCCTGGTAATGTGTGCTCTATAATTGAAAAAGTTGCTTTCAGTGAAGGCCTTGGACATGCCCATGGTCAGTACTCACCTGCCTGAATCCACACCACCACCAGATTACTCTTTGATCCTATATAGATACCCCATCCACTGAGAAAGGTAGGAGGGGATTCTTGCATCTGAAAGATCTCAGGTGCATTCAGTGCCAGGTCCTGGGTGGCCTTCTGGTGCCCTAGATTCTTCAGACTGTTCTAAACTATGCAGGTACCCTGATTCCTGGAGACAACCACTGTCAACGGAATCTGACAATGGCCATGGATAAGGGTCCCCATACTTGAGGCCTGCATGAAGTCTGGAACATCACAGTGTGCTGCTTACTGCCTCTTCTGTCTGCCTGTTGTTGTTCATTGATAGATAAAGAGTGAAAAGAAAGTTACCAGAGATCAATATTTGAAAAGCTTTTTTCCAACCCATGGTTTTTATCTAGGTGGAGTAGAATAACCTTCAGTCCACATTCTATATTATATAGAGCAATAAAATATCTTACATGTAAAATAAGATATATTTTATATATTATATATAGCAATAAAATATCTCACATGTAAAATATGAATGTAAATTCATAAATATAATTGCATATTCATGTAAAACTTACCTTGTGAAGTTGGATTCAAGAAAAAAACTCCTTTGTGTATGTGTGAAAAATATATTTGAATACTAGGGTTCTCCAAGATAAAATTATTAGATCAAACCTTCTTTCTAGTCTGGTTGCATAGGCATTGACATAGCATATGTCATAGTGAGGTTTCTATTGCTGTGATAAAACAGTATGTCCATGGCAGGCGGTGGTAGTACTCGCCTTTAATCCCAGCACTTGGGAGGCAGAGCCAGGTAGATCTTTGTGAGTTCAAGGCCAGCCTGGTCTACAGAGCAAGTTCCAGGAAAGGCACAAATCTATACAGAGAAACCCTGTCTCGAAAAACAAAACAAAACAAAACAAAACACGATGATCAAAGGCAATGTGGTGAGAAAAGGGTTTATGTTATCTTACAGCTCTCAGGTCACACTCCATCACTGAGGGAAGTCAGAGCAGGAACCTGGAGGCAGAAGCTGAAGCAGAGGGCACAGAGGAAGGCTGCTTCTGCCTTGCTCCCCATAGTCTCCTCACTGTGTTTTTTTTAATGTCACCTAGGACTACCTACCTGGGGTGGTACCACCCACAGTGAGTTGTGTCCTCCTACATCAAACATTAACCACGATAATACCCCCACAGTCTTGTCTATGGGCCAGTCTCATTGAGGCATTTTCTCAATTGTGGTTCCTCCTTCTCATATAATTCCAGCTTGTGGCCTATTGGCATAAAACTATGTAGTACAAAAGGCTAGGTTAGTTTCCTCTCATTCCTGCTCATTTAGGGCCTTAATTTGCTCATTTTGAAGTTTGATAGCCTTATTAAAACATGTTCATTATTGACTGTGCTGGATCATTTTTTTTGGGCATCAAGGAAATTTCTGGTACATCAGCCATCCTCTCCCTTGTCAGTCAGAGTGAGTAGTGTAGTTGGAGTTTTCTCCAGTCCTGCCCAGGCCTGCAGCTGCTGAGACCCGAATAAACACACAGACACTTATATTAATTAAAACTGTTTGGCCTAATGGCTCAGGCTTCTTGCTAGCAAAATCTTAAACTTAAATTGACTTATAATTCTTATTTATGTTTAGTCACATGGCTTGGAACCTTTTTCTAGTTCTGTTTTTACATGTTGCTTCTCATTGCAGTGGCTGGTAGCATCTTCTGACTCTGCCTTCGTGTTCCCACTTCTCACCATAAACTATAGTATGGGTGTATGTCCCACCTATACTATACTTCCTGCCTCGCTACTGGCCAATCAGCATTTTATTTATCAATCCATCCATCCATCCATCCATTCATCCATCTATCCATCCGAGGAACATATTCAGAGCATACAGAAAGACATCCCCAGAAGAGTAGTGTGTGAGAAGTTACTGCTTTTTATCTCTAAAGGGGACCTTGGTACAAGCAGGGGCGGGGGGTATGTCGTGGGTAGTTCTGGTCCTTGACTGGGGGAAGGCAGGAAGGCAGGAAGGCAGGAAGGCAGGATGTATGTGGCTTCAGAGGAGTGAGAACAACCAAACAGGAGACTCTGGGAGGAGCATGTTCAGGGTGGCCTTGTAGGGTGACCGCAAGGTTATGTTGACACTGTTAGAACACGTCCAGCCTTCATAAAGCCAAAGGGAGAAGGATGGGCAGGACGCATGGGAGAGTTAACATCTCACTGACATACAGAAAGAACTCTTAGCACTCAGGGGAGGATTTACTTCTTCCTTTTTTTTTGGTTTACTTGTTTACTTAAAGTTTTTTTTCATATTACATACTGCCCACTGTTCCCCTTTTCTCCCCTTCTCCCTCTTCTCCCCCACCTACCCCCATCCCACCCCCACCCACTCCTCATAGGGGGTAAGGCCTCCCTTGGGTATTCAACATGGTCTAGCACACCAAGTTGGGGCAGGCCCAAGCCGCTGAGCAGGGGAGGAGATCTAAACCTGTATCCCATTGTTGATATTAACTTCTGCTGGTTTTGACTTTCCTGTCCTCTTTTTCTCTTTCTCCCATCCATTTCTCATTTCCTCTCTGTAGCTAGAATTTTCCTGCCTTGCCCACAGTCAGGACAAATCTTTGTCACCCGCCAGTTCCACAGCCACTGAGATCCAACCAAGTAAACACAGAGACTACATTGCTTACAAACTGTATGGCCGTGGCAGGCTTCTTGCTAACTGTTCTTACAGCTCAAATTAATCCATTTCCATATATTTATACCTTGCCACGTGGCTTGTGGCTTACCAGTGTCTTCACATGGTGCTTGTCATGGTGGCAGCTGGCAGTGACTCCTTCTGCCTTCCTGTTCTTTCTTTTCTCCTCTGTTAGTCCTGCCTATACTTCCTGCCTAGCCACTGGCCAATCAGTGTTTTATTTATTGACCAATCAGAGCAACAGATTTGATATACAGACCATCCGACAGTTTTTAACTTTTACACATCTCCAAAGCCAGCTTGGTATATTTGGGAATTTGGGTGTAGCTTCTCTTACTACTTCCTGCTGGAGGGGGTTGCTGTATCTTATGGGGACACAAAGAAAATTTAAGGATCATGGAGTAGTCCATGAGGCTGTATCCTCTGAGCCAGTTGCCTTGAAATGATTCTGGATGTTGGATCATCTGGGCCATGGTGTCATTGGAGACCTTTCAGGGGGTGTTGGCTGGTCAAACCTGATGTATCTTAATCTGGAACAAATCCATAGCCTCTGGCTTTCTGTGGAAACAAAAGCAGACCCTCCTTTCCAAACATATCCTTACATCCAAATTTTGAAGTCAAAGTACCTTTAAAATATTTATTTTGGCATAACTCAACAGCTTTTGCAATCAAATGTTTTTCTTCAGTTACGAATATCAAAGAGAACATAATCCAGATTCTCTGTGTGGTAGCCATCTTTGCGTGGCTTATGTTTTATATTACCTTGAGCCTATTGCTTTAAACTGCAGCCTTCTAAGCCTGAAAAGGCACTGTGGCTGCTGGCTCTCCCCACTTCAGCTTCCCAACATGGCCGTGGTACGTTTTCTGCCAGTTCTGGGAGCCATTAATTCTCAGAAATAGTGAGTCTATGCTTCTATCAAGGTAGCATGTAGCCCAGAAACCTCTTTTTGTTTTGTACTAGCAAAGGCTAAATACACCAAGCAGTTTAATGTGCCACTTGCAGAGGCCTCATTCCTGCCATACTGCAGGTCGAGTGCACATGCCAGGAACCCACCATAGTAGATCAAACACACAGGCTGCAGCTAGCTTGAAAGAGACAGCTAGGAACTGTTTTTAGCTCCGATTTAGAATATTTTTACTCAGGTTTTAGGTGGAAACTCCTGTCAACACGTTGGGCGCCATTTGTAGCTAGAGTTTTCCTGCCTTGCCCAAAGTCAGGACAAATCTCTGTCACCCGCCAGTCCCACAGCCGCTCAGACCCAACCAAGTAAGCACAGAGACTTATATTGCTTACAAACAGTATGGCCATGGCAGGCTTCTTGCTAACTGTTCTTACAGCTTACAGCAGAATCTCTGTGAGTTCGAGGCCAGCCTGGTCTACAGAGTAAGATCCAGGACAGGCACCAAAGTACAACAGAGCCCCTGTCTTGGGAAAAAGAACAACAACAACAAAACAAAACAAAACAAAACAAAACAAAACAAAAAACCCCCCCAAAACTCAACCCAGATGGTTGTGGTGGTGCATGCTGGTAGGATTTTCTGAAGGAGGCAGAGGTAGGCAGATCCCTGTGAGTTCGAGGTCAACCTGGGCTACAAAGTGAGCTCCAGGAAAGGCGCAAAGCTACACAGAGATCCACGTGGGTCTCCCTCCCGAGTGCTGGGATGAAAGGTGTGCGCCACCACCACTCGGCTTTCCTATGGCTTGCTAATAGCTCTGACCCCCAGGCAACTTTATTTATTAACCTACAATTAAAATCACATATCAGTATGAATAAAATACCACCAACCTCTCCCCTTTCGAATATGTGTGTGTGTGTGTGTGTGTGTGTGTGTGTGTGTGTGTGTGTGTGTGTGTATAGCATCTCCATCTCTGGATGCCTTAGTCAAATAGTTCTCCTGGGACCAGTGCTGGTCAGGGGACCCAAGGCTGGAGGTAGGTGAGTGATGCTCTGAGTCTCTACTGCTAGTTGAACTCTAGGCTTCCTGGGATGGTCTCAGGCTGACTGATTGGTAGGCTGCAGGCTGATGGACAAGTCTGGAGTTGAGCTAATGGGAGGCCAGGTTCTAACGGTGTGGTGTCATGGGCCCCAGGATGGGTCTGAGGTGGAGTAGACTACACTGTGGAACCTAAGGAAAGGCTTTGCCACAGGGATGGCAGTGAATGGCTGCAGGTGTCTGAAGTGGCATGGGCATTTTTGCACCATTGCCTCAGCCTGGGCTTCTGTACCAGGCATCTGTCTGATGTCTGTGTCCATTGCTCCTGACTGTTACTTTCTGAACAACTGCTTGTGTAGCCTTTCTGAGAGGATTTGTGTTTGGCAAAGACATCACAGTGCTGCTTCTCATGCCAACTCCTGTCAGCTTTCCCTCTAGACTTGACTGGAGGACAGAGCAGGTGGAGACTTTGTTGCTGGAAATGTGGAGCAGATTGCATTTTAGACTCTGTTGTCATGGTGTCCCAGGAGCTTGGGAAATCTGTTGCTCTTGCAAGTCTTTACTGGATGTCACAGGCTCATAAGCAGGGACAGCTGCCTGTAGGATATGCTGACTCTGTCTGCCTGCAGCTTCTAACTTTAAGGGTGGGTTTTGATGGAGAGTCCTGAGCCAAGATGAGAGAATAAGCACGTCCTACCCGAAGGTACCAAGGAATGCAGATACTCAGGGACAGCTGAGTGGTTGGGGTCAAAGACAAAGCCCGGATGGGTCTGGGTCTGGGGGCTGGTTTTGGAGTGCAGTTTTTGCTGCAGCCTCTCTTACAGTGGTAGTTCAAGTCATACCCACTGTGATACTAACCTGTTCAAGATCCTCCCGGGGCCTCAGAGCCTTCTTGCTAAATAGAGGACAAGTAGTTTTCACCTGTGGGCAGAGCTGGTGTCATAGCCTGAGCAGTGGGTGACTTCAGGGCAAGTTTTATGTGTGATGTATGACACTGTGGTTATAACTGTACCCAGCATAGTAACCACAGTGCCTCAGGCTGGCACAAATTCCCCTCCATTGTGTGGTTACTTCCATGCATCTTCATAACAGGGTCCCCTGGGGGTGACATTAATACTAGCATCTTCAGTCCTCTAAACTGGAGGGTAGGCTTGAGTGGGCAAGGTTGGTGGGTTTCCTTTCCGGGTTGTGACATAGTTGTGTGTGTGTGTGTGTGTGTGATTGTGGGACCAAGAACTCCAAACTCACCCTGGCACAGACTCTAGCAGAAACTTCTTGGCCTGTGCTCCTTCACTTTGTCAGGACTTAGTGTGTCCTGGGGCCTGTGTGACCTTGTGGTGTGTGTGTGGGGTCAAAGACAAAGCCCGGGTAGGTCTGGGTCTAAGTAGAGGACCAGTAGTTTTCACCTGTGGGCAGAGCGGGTGTCACAGCCTGAGCCATGGGTGACCTCAGGGCAAGTTTTATGTGTGATGTACGACACTGTGGTTATAACCATACCCAGTAGTATAGTAACCACAGTGCCTCAGGCTGGCACAAATTCCCCTCCACGGTGTGGTTACTTCCATGCATCTTCATAACAGGGTCCCCTGGGGGTGACATTAATACTAGCATCTGCAGCCCTCCAATCTGGGATGGTTGGCTTGAGTGGGCAAGGCTGGTGGGTTTCCTTTCCGGGTTGTGACATAGTTGTGTGTGTGTGTGTGTGTGTGTGTGACTGTGGGACCAAGATCCCCAAACTCACCCTGGCACAGACTCTAGCAGAAAGTTCTTAGCCTGTGCTCCTTCACTTTGTCAGGACTTAGTGTCTCCTGGGGCCTTGTGTGACCTTGTAGTGTGTGTGTGGGGTCCTTTCACACTGAGTTCTCTACTGAGATCTCAGGTTTTCCTGCCCCAGTGCAGAATGGCTCTGTCTGTGTGGGGTTTACCATGTCGGGTGGGGGCACTGCAGAGGGCAGTGCTTGAACCTGTCATGGGTACTGTTATAGGGGCCCTAACAGTATAGCTAGACCAGAGCCTGGGGACATCAACCCTAACTCAAGTGGGGCTGTCCAGCTCAGAGCTGAGACCCCACACCAAGCCTAGGGTATAATATATACCACTGCCACCTTAGTAGAGGGATAAGGTTTATCCAAGGCCTTGGAGACTGATCTGAACCACTGTGGAAGATATTCCCTAGTGAGGGAGCTCATACAGAATCTTCCTCCTGTCACATTGTGACTGCTCATAGGTCTGAAACCTCTGCAGTGGCTCTCTGCTGTTCCTGTGACTGTCTTCTGTCTATAGTTGCCCTTGGCTCTAGCAGAGATGGGATAGCAGAGGCAGGTGGATGTCCTGTGCCTGGCACTGGGCCAGATTTGTGGAATGATGAAATGGGTCCTGAGTGTCAGTTCAGCAACAGTCCAGGACCTGCTTATATTTGTGCCCTAGTGAGAAGCACACTGTGGCTTCACAATGACAACCTCACTCCACATGGTCCCGATGGGCCATGCTCACTCCTACCTTCCCAGTACTTCTGTGTCTGAGAAGACAACGAGAAGTGGAAGGGAGCAAGGCGTGAGTTCTGGGTTCTACAAGGAGCTCCTCAGGACAGGGATCCCTGGAGAGAAGTAATAGGCTCTCAAGAAACTAAAATGGCCAACCCTGTCCTCAGTAGAAGCCAGAGGGGGAGACTTTGAAGAGGTCTCCTTGGTCATTCAGGGCCTTAGGAATGACAAGTTCAGAGTGGGAGTTCCTCACACCCGAGTGGGGTGAGGCAGAATTTTTGGATGTGGAGCCTCAGAGTTGTTCCCACTGGCATTCTCTCTCTCTCTCTCTCTCTCTCTCTCTCTCTCTCTCTCTCTCTCTCTCTCTCTCTCTCTCTCTCTCTTTTTCTGAGACAGGGTTTCTCTGCATAGCTTTGTGCTTTTCCTGCAGCTCACTTGGTAGTCCAGGCTGGCCTCAAACTCACAGAAATCCGCCTGGCTCTGCCTCCCGAGTGCTGGGATTAAAGACATGCACTACAACCGCCCGGCTCTCACTGGCATTCTATCCCTTGACAGATTCTTAATGCTTCAAGACTGGTGCACAGAATCTTTTTCTGGTGAGCAGTAAGCTAGGAGATCATTCTGCCCTTTGTATTCCCTACCAGGATATGGGGAGTTCCTATGTGGCTGAAGTCAGTCCCAGCTTCAGTACCCTCTCCTGTTAGTCTTTCATGGATCCAATTAGAAACAAGCTCGGAGACAGATATGGATCTATTTGCAACCTTGTACACGTTGATATCCAGTTATGCCAGCACATTTGTTGAAGATGCTTTCTTTTTTCCATTGTACACTTTTGGTTTTTTTGTCAAAAATTATATGTTCATAGGTGTGTGGGTTAATGTCAGGGTCTTCAATTCGATTCATTTGGTCCACATGTTGGTTTTTATGCCAATACCAAGCTGTTTTTATTACTGTAGCTCTATAGTAGAGCTTGAAATCAGGGATTGTGATGCCTCCAGAGGTTGTTTTATTGTACAGGATTCTTTTGGTTATCCTGGGTTTTTTGTTTTTCCATATGAAGTTGAGTATTATTCTTCCCAGGTCTGTGAAGAATTGTGTTGGTATTTTGATGGGGATTGCATTGAATCTGTAGATTGCTTTTGGTAAGATTGCCATTTTTACTATGTTGGTCCTGCCTATCCATGAACATGGGAGATCTTTCCATTTTCTGACATCTTCTTCAATTTCTTTTTTCAGGGACTTAAAGTTCTTGTCATATAGGTCCTTCACTTGCTTGATTAGTGTTACCCCAAGGTATTTTATATCATTTGTGGCTATTGTAAAGGGTGATGTATCTCTAATTGCCTTGGGACAAATAACCAAATGAATGGAAACACATGAACTATGAACCAAAGACTGAGGGGCCCCCTACTGGATTAGGCCCTCTGAATAGGTGAGACAGTGATTGGCTTGATCTGTTTGGGAGGCATCTAGGCAGTGGTACCAGGTCCTGGGCTCATTGCATGAGTTAGCTCTTTGAAACCTGGGACTTATGCAGGGACGCTTGGCTCAATCTGGGAGGAGGGGACTGGACCTGCCTGGAATGAGTCTATCAGGTTGATCCCAGTCCTCGGGGGGACCTTGATCTGGAGGAGGTGGGAATGGGAGGTGGGCTGGGGGGAAGGTGAGGGGGGCAGGAAGGGAGAGAACAAGGGAATCTGTTGCTATTCTATTATGTAGAACTGAATAGTATTAAAAAAAAAAAAGAAAGAAAGAAACAAGCCAGGCTCCCTGTGTTCCCCAAGTGCCTGATGACCCCCTGCCGAGGCTGTGATATGGGCATCTTTGTCTTGTGGGTACCAGGTCAGGATGGCCAGATCAAGGTTTTCTGATTGGTTCTCTAGGGCTGTCTGAGTTTAGCTTGGAATGTTTCCAGGTGTGAGAGAAAGCTCTCTAGGTCTATTCCTGTAGGAAGGAGCTATAGGTCCAGGAGCAGAGCTGAGTGGTTTCTGGTGGTGTCCCTGGACTTTGAGAGAGAGGCTGTTGGGAGCAGACCTTAGGGTGCCGTGAGGACTCTGTGGTTAGTGGGAAATGCTGTGTGTGGGCTGGTGTCAACCAATGTGCCTCAATGGTCAAGATTCAGAAACACATCCTCAGGTGTCAGATTTTCTAGACTCCCTGTTGTTGAGCGAGTCAACAACCTGGGGCTGAGGTGTCTGCTGGTGCCAAAAGTTTCCAGTGGGTTTTTGCTGCTGGATATACCACTGTGGTAGCTACTGTATGAATCACAGTAAAAGATCTCTTTACAAAATCCCTGTGTGTAGATGGGCTTTGTGCTCTGCAGGACTAGGTTCCAGGGGCAGCAGGGGCAGCAGTGTATATTCAGGGGCCATCCTGAGCAAAGGTCTAGCCTGCCCTCTTGGGCTTGTATCTCTCCAGGAAGGTCTAGGACGCTGGGCCTGGGACTGACACAGAAGTATATTTTTTCTTCTATGGAGGCCCTTTGTTCCGTTTTCTGTTTGTGGCTGTTCAGACATGCTGCTGTGTCATATATTTCTGCAGAGGCTGTGAGGACACACTTAGGGCTCCGTTGCTTTCTGAGAGCCACTGGTAGTGAAATCCATGAGAGTATACAGTAGTGACAACTAGTGTTCAGAAGGTCATCCTATCAGAACTAAGGGTTGTGTTAGAGGAAACCATCATGCAAGGATTTATGGAATTACTGCCCTTTGAACGAACTGGCTGTCTCTGGTTGTAATTTTCTTGTGCAATAACAGCTTTGATTCTCCATGTTTACCATGCATCTCCATGCTGTGGGTACTCCTTATCTCATGATTACACCTCAATCTTGTATACAACTTTCCCTATACATTTGGGGTAATTGGACAACTGTCCTCAACTGTGTTTATTTTTCATTAACTTATATCTGGTCAGGGCCATTCTCCAGACAAAAGTATTTCAGCAAATATAATTTATTTCTTTTCTCTTCTTTGTTTTTTTCCAAGACAGGGTTTCTCTGTGTAGCTTTGTACCTTTCCTGGATATAGTTCTGTAGACCAGGCTGACAGTGAAATCACAGAGATCCACCTGCCTCTACCTCCCCAGCGGTGGGCTTGAAGACATGCAGCACCACTGCCCAGCAAGATACCTTTTTTCAAGGACAAATGCAGAGAAATAAACATTAGCTCATCTCACCCACAGATAGAGAAAAGAACCACTAACAATTAAATCCTTAACTCCTTACCTTCACCCTGGGTTATTTATACAAGACTCTAATTTAAGAGATTTACTGCTCACATTCCTGGGATGAAGTTTTAGCCATTTGCTAGTTACTGAGTTAAGGGAGTTACTTCCCACTGACCCAAGGAGACTGCCTACAAGGCCAGGCAGGTGATAGATGCCAACTTTCTTTCTTGTGCAAATTAAGTTTTTATTCCTCCCCAGCAGAGTGTTTTTCCTAGATTTTCTGCTCAGCAAATACTCTGAGCAAAAATGCTTTTACTATGCAAATGTTGCATGCTCTGACATAGGTTCCTTAGCTACCTACCTTATGTCAGCTCCCTATCAGAAAGCAGCTGCAGCCAGGAGGATTGGGAAAAGGGGGGCCAAAGACAGTTTATTTCTTGTGACTTATTGACCCCTAACATTCTACCTAGCCATTTCTACATTATAGTTTGAGCATATAAATTCCCTAATTGATCTTAGCCTTTAGTCGACTCTAGCAGAGAACTCCCCTTTAGTCACTTCCCTCTTGGGTTGTAATTGGAAGCTGACAATTATTGCTGTATGTGTGGATCCTTATCACCTCTCTCTGTGACCCTGAAAACCTCAGGCCTAGCATTGTTTTTACCAAAGAATTACTGTGTGGGTGTATATACTGGTTCTCTGAGAGCCCGGGGAGGATGGATGGAGAATAACAAAGATGAGGACAGAGATGGAAAGAACTAGGTAGAGATGAGAGAGAGCAGGAGAGACAGAGCAGGAGGGACTGAGAAGAGCTAAGTAAGAGAGCAGAAAAAAAACTGTGTAGATAGAATTCACTTAGAAGAATAAAGTGATTGGACTAAGGAACTCAGTGTGCTTAGATTCACTGAATATCTCTTAGATTAGAACCTTCAGCTGGTTGTTAGACTCTTCCACGGACCCTGGGAGCAAACAATATAGGCTGGACCTAATATTGTTTGTGTTAGTTGTTGATGTAGGAGTGGTACCAGTGTGTCTAGCAGCAAGTTTGACTTCTTCCTTTCCAATTTGTATATCTTATGTCTCCTTTTGTTATTTTATTGCTCTAGCTAAAACTTCAAGTATTATATTCAATAAATATGAGGATAGCGGACAGCCTTGTCTTGTTCCCGATTTTAGTGGAATTGCTTTGAGTTTCTCTCCATTTAATTTGATGTTGGCTGTTTGCTTATTGTAAATTGCATTTATTATGTTTAGGAATGTTCCCTGTATTCCTGATCTCTCCAAGACCTTATCATGAATTGGTGTTGGATTTTGTCAAAGGCCTTTTCAGCATTTAATGAATTGATTATGTGGTTTTTTTATTTCAGTTTTTTTATATATATTTTATTACATTGACAGACTTTTGTATGTTGAACCAACCTGGCATCTCTGGGATGGAGCCTACTTGATCGTGGTGGATATTTTTTTTATGTGTTCTTGGAGTTGCTTTGCCAATATTTTATTGAGTATTTTTGCATCAATGTTCATGAGGGAGATTGGTCTGCAATTCTCTTTCTTTGTTGCATCTTTGTGCAGCTGGGAAATCAGAGTAACTGTAGTCTCATATAAGGAGTTTGGTAGTGTTCCTTCTGTTTCTATTGTGGAACAATTTGAAGAGAATTGGTATTAACTCTTCTTTGAAAATCTGGTAGAATTCAGCATTGAAACCATCTGGTCCTGGGCTTTTCTTGGTTGGGAGACTTTTAATGACTGTTTCTATTTCCTTGGGGGTTATTGGCCTATTTAAATATTTTATCTAGTCTTGATTTCACTTTGGTATGTGGTACCTCCCTATCCAGAAAATTGTACATTTCTTTTAGATTTCCAATTTTGGGGAGTACAGTTTTTTGAAGAATGACCTGATGATTCTCTGGATTTCCTCATTGTCAGTTGTTATGTCTCCCTTTTCATTTCTGATATTGTTAATTTGGATGCTCTCTCTCTGCCTTCTGGTTAGTCTGGATAAGGGCTTGTCTATCTTGTTGATTTTCTCAAAGAACCAACTCTTTGTTTCATTGATGATTTGAATTGTTCTCTTTGTTTCTATTTTATTGATTTCAGCTCTCAAGTTGATTATTTCCTGGTGTCTATTTTTCCTGGGTGACTTTGCTTCTTGTTCTAGAGCTTTCAAGTGTGCTACTAAATCACTAGTGTGAGATTTCTTCAACTTCTTTATGAGGGCATTTAGTGCTATGAATTTAGTGCTACCTCTTAGCACTGCTTTTATAGCGACCCATAAGTTTGGGTGTGTAGTACATTCATTTTTATTAAACTCTAGGAAGTCTTTAATTTTTTTCTTTGTTTCTCTCTTGACCCATTGGTGATTCAGTTGAGCATTATTCAGTTTCTGTGAGATTGTAGGCTTTCTGTAAACTTTGTTGTTGCTGAAATCTAACTTTAAACCATGGTAATAAGATAAAATTCAGGAGATTATTCCATTTTTGGGGGGGTGTCTGTTGAGATTTACTTTGTGATAGAGTATGTGGTTGATTTTAGAGAAGATTCCATGGGGTGATGAAAAGAAGGTATGTTCTTTTTGTTAGAGTGGAATGTTCTGTAGATATTGATTAAGTCCATTTGAGTCATAACATCAGTTATGTCCCTTATTTCTCTGCTGAGTTTCGATGTGGCTGATCTGTCCAGTGGTGAGAGTGGGGTGTTAAAGTCTCCCACTATTAATGTATGGGGTTTTATATGTGGTTTAAGCTTTAGTAATGTTTCTTTTAGATATGTCGGTGCCCTTGTATTTGGGGCATGAATGTCTAGAATTGAAACTTCATCTTGGTGGGTCTTTCCTGTGATGAGTATGTAATGTCCTTCTTGATCTCTTTTGATTGATTTTAGTTTGAAGTATATTTTTGCATATTAGGATAGCTACACCAGCTTGCTTCTTAAGACCATTTGATTGGAAAGACTTTTCCCATCCTTTTACTCTGAGGTAGTATCTATCTTTGAATTTGAGATGTGTTTCTTGTATGCAGCAGAAAAATGGGTCCTGCTTTCATATTCATTCTGTTAGCCTGTGTCTTTTTATAGGTGAATTGAGTCCATTGATATTAAGGGATATTAATAACCAGTGATTGTTAGTCCTGTTAC
The DNA here is from genome assembly GCF_004664715.2 of Peromyscus leucopus. NCBI lineage: Eukaryota > Metazoa > Chordata > Mammalia > Rodentia > Cricetidae > Peromyscus > Peromyscus leucopus. The sequence continues at coordinate 80,697,089 of NC_051075.1, forward strand.
CTTTTGGTGGTAGTGTGTGTGTATTGCTCTTCTTTGGGATTTACTGCTGTGGGTTTATCTATTGCCTGTGTTTTTGTGGGTGTATCTGACTTCCTTAGGTTGCAATTGTCCTTCTAGTGTTTTCTGTAGGGCTGGATTTGTGGATAGGTATTGTTTAAGTCTGGTTTTGTTTTGGAATGTCTTGGTCACTCCATCTATGGTGATTGAAAGTTTTGCTGGGTATATGAGTCCAGGCTGGCCTCCATGGTCTCTTAGTATCTGCATTATGTATGTCCAGGTCCTTCTGGCTTTCAAAGTCTCCATTGAGAAGTCAGGTGTCATTCTGATGGGTCCACCTTTATAAGTCAGTTGGCCTTTTTTCTTTGCTGCTCTTAATATTCTTTATTTATTCTGTATGTTTAGTGGTTTAATTATTATTTGGCAAGGGGACTTTATTTTGGGGTCTAGTCTGTTAGGTGTTCTATAGGCTTCTTGTATCTTCATAGGCATTTCCTTCTTTAAGTTGGGAAAGTTTTCTTCTATGATATTTTTGAATATATTTTCTGTGCCTTTGAGTTGCTATTCTTCTTCTCCTTCTTCTTCTTCTTCTTCTTCTTCTTCTTCTTCTTCTTCTTCTTCTTCTTCTTCTTCTTCTTCTTCTTCATTTCTGTGATTCTTAGGTTTGGTCTTTTCATGGCGTCCCAGATTTCTTGGACATTTTGTTATGAGTTTTTTGGTTATGGTATTTTCTTTGACTGACAAATCTATTTCCTCTGTTGTACCCTCTACATCAGAGATTCTCTCTTCCATCTCTTATATTCTGTTGGTTATGCTTGCATCTGTGTTTCTTGTTCATTTACTCAGATTTTCTATTTCCAGCATTCCCTCTGTTTGTGTTTTCTTCATTGTTTCTATTTCACTTTTCAGGTCTTGAACTGTTTCCCTCACATGTTTAATTGCTTTTTCATGGTTTTCTTGGCTTTCTTTATGGGATTTATGGATTTCTTACCATTTTTTAAATGATTATTTATTTATTTAGAAGAGGACATCAGATCTCATTACATATGGTTGTGAACCACTATGTGGGTGCTGGGAATTGAACTCAGGACCTCTGGAAGAGGAGCCAGTGCTCTTAAGCTCTGAGCCATCTCTCCAGCCCATTTCTCCCCATTTTTTGTTTGTCTTTTCCTCAATTTCTTTAAGGGGATTTTTAATTTGGTCTTTGAAGGCCTCTAAGCTCTTCATGAAGTCATTTTTAAGGTTGATTTCTTCTGCTTCTACATTGTGATGTTCAGGTCTTGCTGTTGTAGAAGGACTAGGTTCTGGTGATGCCATATTGCTCTTTATGTTGTATGTATATTTGCACTGGCATCTACCCATCTCTTCATCCAATTGGTGCAAGAGGTTCTTGTGTCTGAGTGAGGTGCTATTGGTCCAATCAGTGCTTGCTGTGTCTGTGTCTCAGGGGGGCCCTCTGTGTCCAATCTTAGCTCTTGGTCTAATTAAAGCTGGGAGATTCTGTGTCTCTGGGGACTGCTCTTGGTCCTATCCCAGCTGGATGATTCTGTGACTCATGGACCTGCTCTTGGTCTTATCATGGCTCTTGGTCCAGTCAGAGCTGACAGATTCTGTATCTCAGGAATCCTCTCTTGGTCCAATGAGAGCTGGCAGATTCTGTGTCTCAGAAAGCCACTCTTGGTCCAGTAAGAGTTGGTGGTTTGGTTTCCCTGTTTCAGGAAGTTACTGGGGTCACAGGTGGATGTGTATTGTGGTAGGGCATGGAACTTGTAGATTGCAGGGTCCAATGGGGGATGTTGGTAGTGGTGGGACCTTCTTGCAGGAGTTTTCCCTGTTGCTTGCTACTGGGGCAGAGTTGGGTGGGCCCAATTAGTTCTTATTCATCTCTGTAACTTAATGAGCTGGGCAATGGTTGTCCTCAGTTTTCTCATTATTCTTGTATTCCAGGCTTCCAACAGATCCACCCACTAATCTCTGTTTACAGCACTTAATGTCTTATCTAACTTATTCCTCTAAATTTCTCCTACAAGAACAATTTCAAAGTCTTTCAGTAGCCTAAACACAGTCAAGTTTGTTCCTGCAATGGCCCCCAACTCTTGGTAACAATGTTTGTCTCCATCACTTTTTGTTGCACTGACAAAATGCCCTACCAAAAGCAACTGAAGGAAGGCTGGGCTTATTTCTGCCAGCAGTTCAAGGTAGTGTCTATAATGGTGGGGAGGTCATGGCAGCAGGAGCTTGAAGAAGAAGGTTGCAGTGTGTCTTCAGTCAGAAGACAGACATATGTAGAGAGTGGAGGAAGCCCTGAATAGTGAAGTCTTGAGTGGGTGTGTATTGTTGGCATGCACAAAACCATGTTGAGAACTCTGAGGTCTTGGACTCCTGGGATACTAGCAGAGTCATTAAGCCATACGAGCCAGGCTGAAGAGAGGTGACAAAATTCTTTTTGAGAATCTGTGCATGAGTGTTTATAAATGATTGATCTGTGTGTGCAAAGACTAATAACTGTTTCTTCCTTCTCCTAGATGTTAACTATCGAGGACTATGGGGGTCCAGACCCTCGATAGTCCCCTCCCAGGGTCCAGGAAGAATCTACAACCAGCTGATAATTAATCTTTGATGAAAAGTAATGAATCTATGTACACGAAACTCCTTAGTCCTTATACTTTATTATTCTGTGACAGTTATAAGCTTATATTCTGCTCTCATATTTAGGTCATCTTTAGCCTGATTTCTCTCTACACTTGTCTACGATCCCCTCCAGGTTCTATCTTAATTCCTTCATCTAGTTCTGTCCCTTCTAGGTTCTCATCCACTTTGTTCCTTCCCATATCATCTCCTCTCCCATCTCCTCTCTCCTCTTCTCGTTCTACTTCATCTTGTTCTTCCCCATCTGGCTCTTTCTCATCTTCCATCTCGTTCCTCTAGTACTCTCCTGTAGCCCTTCAATCTACTTCTTCCCCATCTCAGTTTGTTCCTCTCAAGTTCTTACCCATCTAGTTCTTCCATTCTCTTCTCTCTTCTCCCTGCCTCCTGGAAGTCTCGGTATATAAAGGGAGGGTCCGAGCTAAATTGTGTAAAGTTATTAACGTCCACCTCTCCTAGGCGGTGTCCCCTTGTGGAATTTACCGTAAGTCAGGAGACTTGCACGTGGGCTGTTACCATTGTTAGTCCACTTGGGACTAACAATGGGCACCCACCTGGGTGGTGTTTCCTGTAGTCCTTGAAAGTGGCCAAGGGAGATAGATAATCTGATTCCAGAGAAAGCCTTTCCTGAGGCTGTTCTCTAAATACCTGGAATGTGTATGTCCAGAGAGTGATCAGTCTACACTGTTAGTCCTTCTTAGGGGAAAGTCAATTGGAAAAACTATGAAGGCACACATGATTTTCATAACAGAAGACAGCTGATATATAACAAGCCAAGTAACACCAAAAACTCCTTGGGATTTGGCTTCCTCTGGAGGAATTCCCTGATTCCTCCAGGTAGTGACTTTGCCATAACCAGCTGAGTTCTTATGATGTTCCTGAGGCCCGCAGCAGTGAACAACCAGAGACTGCTCACCTAGAGATCCCTCCTACTGAGACTAGCTGATCCCTTCTTCTATGGTGTACCTGATGAACACACTGAGGTTCAGACTGTGGCTGTAGCAGTTAGAGAACTCCACTTTATCTCAGTTTCAATGTATGTGTGTTTGTCCTTTCTGTATTCCCTCACCTCCCCACCCCTGGCAGGGTTCCAGGACACAAGCTACACAGGATGCAGGAGAAATGTATGCATACTGATGCTCAGCTTGCTTTCTCTACTGTATATAGTTCCGAATCCTCTGCTCATGGAATGGTTCCACCCACAGTTAGGACATAGTTAGTGTGTCTGCCTACATTCATTGAACTAATCAAGATGACTCACGAAAGGCATCTGCAGATCCATTTTCCAGGAAATTCTAAATTCTGTCAAGTTGCCAGCACTAAACATCACACATTTTCCCAATCATCAGCCTCTGTGAACCATGTAAGCCTCAATCCAAAGACAGCACTATCCCTTTTGACAGGTGTACTATGACTGGAGACAAGCTACAATTGGTCAAAACAAGCCTTAATGACTGTGATTGGTCCAAAATGAATGGCCAAATATTCTTCCTTGAGTTAAGTAAACCGACTATTCCAGCTCACCAGCTTGGCCAGGAGACATCCCCATGCTGCCTCCTCTGTTGTTGCAACATCAGGTCCTGTGAAATCTTCTCTCCAGTGGTGCCAACATCATTCTCCAACCATAAGACCTGGCCTCCAACTGCAAAAGGTATCTGTTTTCTAATATCCGGTGCTGGGTTCATGAACATGCCTGCTTGCAATGAGCCTCTGCTCCTATGCCCTGTGTAATGTGTGCTCTATAATTGAAAAAGTTGCTTTCAGTGAAGGCCTTGGACATGCCCATGGTCAGTACTCACCTGCCTGAATCCACACCACCACCAGATTACTCTTTGATCCTATATAGATACCCCATCCACTGAGAAAGGTAGGAGGGGATTCTTGCATCTGAAAGACCTCAGGTGCATTCGGTGCCAGGTCCTGGGTGGCCTTCTGGTGCCCTGGATTCTTCAGACTGTTCTAATCGATGCAGATACTCTGAGTCCTGGAGGCAACCACTGACAACGGAATCAACAGCTGAACAGTCTGAGAGTGCCAGGGCAGGAAGAAAGGAAGTGGAAGCAGAGATGGCATGAAAGAAAGCAGAGCTGATAAAATGCTGTAGACCCTGGTTTCTACAAGAGCTCCTTGTCTTCAAGGTCAAGGATCTCTGATCCCAGACTGAGAGCTATAACACTGGCCATGGAAGAGGGTCCCTATATTTGAGGCCTGCATGAAGTCTGGAACATCACAGTGTGCTGCTTGCTTCCTCTTCTGTCTGTCTGTTGTTGTTCACTGACAGATTAAGAGTGAAAAGAAAGCTACCAGAGATCAATATTTGAAAAGCTTTTTTTCCAACCCATGGTTTTTATCTAGGTGGAGCAGAATCACCTTCAGTCCACATTCTATATTGTATATAGCAATAAAATATCTTACATGTAAAATATGCATGTAAATTCATAAATATAATTGCATATTCATGTAAAACTTACCTAATGACGTTGGATTCAAGGAAAAAAACTCCTTAAGTGTGTACGTGTGAAAAATATATTTGAATACTAGGGTTCTCGAACATAAAATTATTAGATCAAGACTTCTTCCTAGTCACTTTGCATAGGCATTGACATAGTATTTGTACTGTGGCCGCTGGAATACATCACAATAATGCAGCTGGTCATGGCAAAGTCACTACCTGGAGGGATCATGGAATTCCTCCAGAGGAAGCCAAATCCCAAGTAGTTTTTGGTGTTACTTGGCTTGTTATATATCAGCTGTCTTCTGTTATGAAAATCATGTGTGCCTTCATAGTTTTCCCAATTGATTTTTCCCTAAGAAGGGCTAACAGCGTGGACTGATCACTCTCTGGACATACACATTCAAGGTATTTGGAGAACAGCCTCAGGAAAGGCTTTCACTGGAATCCGATATCTCCCTTAGCCACTTTCAAGGACTAGCAGTAATAACAGTCCACATGAAAATCTCCTAATTTAAGGTGAATTCCACAAGGAGACACCACGTAGGTCAGGTAGACGTTAAGTAATAGTTTTATACAATTCAGCTCAGACCCTCCTTTCTTACAGCCTTACTAACACTATAGATCTTTAACTCCTTACCTAACGACTTCTAGGAATATTTAGATAACTTTCTGTGCTGACAGCTATGCTCAGCCAGGACCCCAGTTTAAGCCTCTTTGTAATTATCATCATTGGCATTATCTGGTCAGGTGCATCCCCAGATGGAGGAAAGTATCTTATTAGAGATACATCTGTTCTCTCGAACAGACTTACACATCCAGGCTACCCATTTGAGAAGGTCTGGCAGATGTGCCAATTAAGCTTTGCTTTCTCCTTTCCCAAACCTTACCTCTAGTTCCAGATCTCCCTTGAACTATCGCCAGAATCATCTAGCTGTACACACGTTGCCTAGCGACTGAGCACACTTTCCCCCACTCTGCAGAAAACTGAGATAGCTCAGACAGATAGGAGCCACAGGAAAAAAGGAGACATTTTTATTTTCTCCCATTGACCTAGCAACTACAGATTCTTAACATTTTCTGCTAATCACGTTTAAGACTATAGTTGAGCACATAAAATCCCTCTTCTTAGATATTACCCGAATTTAGCCTTTAGTTAATTCATTTCCCCATTGGTCACTTCCCTTTGGGGTTACAAATGATGATTAACAGTTATTACCTCTCAATGTGATTCTTATCAGCCCTCTGTTTGACCCTGGAAGCCTGTCTTTATATACCAGGACTTCCAGGGTACAGGGAACGGAGAAAAGAAAAGAGAATGAAAGAACAAGATGGGTAAGAACTTGAGAGGAACAAACTGAGATGGGGAAGAACTAGGTTGAAGGGCTGGAAGAGAGGACTAGAGGAACGAGATGGAAGATGAGGAAGAGCTAGATGGGGAAGCACTAGCTGGGTAAGAACAAGGTGAAGAGGACCTAGATGAGGCAGAATAAGACAAGAGAATTAAGATAGAACTTAGATGGAGCAAGAGATAAGTATTGAGAGAAATCAGGCAAGAAAGGAGCTAGACATGAGACCAGATCTGAAGCTGTGTATAAAGGATGTTATGCCAGAGGAATTAAAGCAAGTGGACGATAAATCTCGGTGTGCTGAGATTCTATTTTGAAAATAGTCCTTGCCGTTAGTAGTTCTCTCTCCTGAGCCCCTGGGATGTATAATATTAAGGCTGGTCCCTCTATTATTATACAAGGGTTTCTATTGCTGTGATAAAACACTGACCAAAGGCAATGTGGTGAGAAAAGGGTTTATTTTATCTTACAGCTCTCAGGTCACACTCCATCACTGAGGGAAGTCAGAGCAGGAACCTGGAGGCAGAAGCTGAAGCAGAGGGCACAGAGGAAGGCTGCTTCTTGCCTTGCTCCCCATAGTCTCTTCATACTGTGTTTTTTTAAAATGGTACCTAGGACTACCTACCTGGGATGGTACCACCCACAGTGAGTTGTGTCCTCCTACATCAACCATTAACCACGATAATACCCCCACAGTTTTGTCTATGGGCCAGTCTCAGTGAGGCATTTTCTTAATTGTGGTTCCTCCTTCTCATATAATTCCAGCTTGTGGCCAGTTGGCATAAAACTATGTAGTACAATAGGCTAGGTTAGTTTCCTCTGAGACTGACATTCCTGCTCATTTAGGGCCTTACTTTGCTCATTTTGAAGTTTGATAGCCTTATTAAAACATGTTCATTATTGACTGTGCTGGATCATTTTCTTTTGGGCATCAAGGAAATTTCTGGTACATCTGCCAGCCTCTCCCTTGTCAGTCAGAGTGAGTAGTGTAGCTGGAGTTTTCTCCAGTCCTGCCTAGGCCTGCAGCTGCTCAGACCCAAATAAACACACAGCCACTTAATTAAAACTGTTTGGCCTAATGGCTCAAGCTTCTTGCTAGCTAGATCTTACACTTAAATTGACCTATAATTCTTACTTATGTTCAGCCACATGGCTTGGTACCTAATTCTAGTTCTGTCTTTATATCTTGCTTATCATGGCAGGGGCTGGTAGCATCTCCTGACTCTGCCTTTCTGTTCCCACCTCTCTGTTTGTCCCAACTATACTATACTTCCTGCCTGGCTACTGGCCAATCAGCATTTTATCAATCAATCAATCAATCAATCAATCAATCAGAGGAACACATTCAGAGCATACAGAAAGACATCCGCAGCAGAGTAGTGTGAGAGAAGGTACTGCTTTTTAACTTTATAGGGGACCTTGGTATGAGCAGGGGGTGGGTAATGCGTGGGGAGTTCTGGTCCTTGACTGGGGGAAGGAAGGCAGGATGTATGTGGCTTCAGAGGAGTGAGAACAACCAAACAGGAGACTCTGGGAGGAGCATGTTCTGGTGGCCTCGTAGGGCAACCACAAGGTTATGTTGACACTGTTAGAACACCTCCAGCCTTCATAAAGCCAAAGGGAGAAGGATGGGCAGGGAGCATGGGAGAGTTGACATCTCACTGACACACAAAAAGGACTCTTAGCACTCAGGGGAGGATTTACTTCTTTCTTTTTTTTAAGGTTTACTTGTTTACTTAAAGATTTTTTTTTCATATTGCATACTGCCCACTGTTCCCCTTTTGTCCCCTTATCCCCTTCTCCCCCACCTACCCCCATCCCACCCCCACCCACTCCTCATAGGGGGTAAGGCCTCCCTTGGTATTCAACATGGGCTAGCACACCAAGTTGGGACAGGCCCAGCCCCTCCGCAGGGAGGAGATCTAAACCTGTATACCATTGTTGATATTACCTTCTGCTGGTTTTTGACTTTCCTGTCCTCTTTTTCTCTTTCTCCCATCCATTTCTCAATTCCTCTCCCCTCTGGTGTAGTGTGTGTGTATGTGTGTGTGTGTGTGTGTGTGTGTGTATGTGTGTGTGTGTGTGTGTGTGTGTGTGTGTGTGTATAGCATCTCGATCTCTGGATGCCTTAGTCAAATAGTTCTCCTGAGACCAGTGCTGGTCAGGGGACCCAAGACTGGAGGTAGGTGAGTGATGCTCTGAGTCTCTACTGCTAGTTGAACTCTAGGCTTCCTGGAGCCCAAGACTGGAGGTAGGTGAGTGATGCTCTGAGTCTCTACTGCTAGTTGAACTCTAGGCTTCCTGGGATGGTCTCAGGCTGACTGATTGGTAGGCTGCAGGCTGATGGACAAGTCTGAGTTGAGCTAATGGGAGGCCAGGTACTAACTGTGTGGTGTGATGGGCCCCAGGATGGGTCTGAGGTGGAGTAGACTACACTGTGGAACCTAAGGAAAGGCTTTGCCACAGGGATGGCAGTGAATGGCTGCAGGTGTCTGAAGTGGCATGGGTATTTTTGCACCATTGCCTCAGCCTGGGCTTCTGTGCCAGGTGTCTGTCTGATGTCTGTGTCCATTGCTCCTGACTGTTACTTTCTGAACAACTGCTTGTGTAGCCTTTCTGAGAGGATTTGTGTTTGGCAAAGACATCACAGTGCTGCTTCTCATGCCTACTCCTGTGAGCTTTCCCTCCAGACCTGACTGGAGGACAGAGCAGGTGGAGACTTTGTTGCTGGAAATGTGGAGCAGATTGCATTTTAGACTCTGTTGTCATGGTGTCCCAGGAGCTTGGGAAATCTGTTGCTCTTGCAAGTCTTTACTGGATGTCACAGGCTCATAAGCAGGGACAGCTGCCTGTAGGATATGCTGACTCTGTCTGCCTGCAGCTTCTAACTTTAAGGGTGGGTTTTGATGGAGAGTCCTGAGCCAAGATGAGAGAATAAGCACGTCCTACCCGAAGGTACCAAGGAATGCAGATACTCAGGGACAGCTGAGTGGTTGGGGTCAAAGACAAAGCCCGGATGGGTCTGGGTCTGGGGGCTGGTTTTGGAGTGCAGTTTTTGCTGCAGCCTTTCTTATAGTGGTAGTTCCCGTCATACCCACTGTGATACTAACCTGTTCAAGATCCTCCCGGGGCCTCAGAGCCTTCTTGCTAAGTAGAAGACAAGTAGTTTTCACCTGTGGGCAGAGCTGGTGTCATAGCCTGAGCAGTGGGTGACTCAGGGCAAGTTTTATGTGTGACGTATGACACTGTGGTTATAACTGTACCCAGCATAGTAACCACAGTGCCTCAGTCTGGCACAAATTCCCCTCCATTGTGTGGTTACTTCCATGCATCTTCATAACAGGGTCCCCTGGGGGTGACATTAATACTAGCATCTTCAGCCCTCCAATCTGGGATGGTTGGCTTGAGTGGGCAAGGCTGGTGGGTTTCCTTTCCGGGTTGTGACATAGTTGTGTGTGTGTGTGTGTGTGTGTGTGTGTGACTGTGGGACCAAGATCCCCAAACTCACTCTGGCACAGACTCTAGCAGAAACTTCTTGGCCTGTGCTCCTTCACTTTGTCAGGACTGAGTGTCCCCTGGGACCTTGTGTGACCTTGTACTGTGTGTGTGGGATCCTTTCACACTGAGTTCTCTACTGAGATCTCAGGTTTTCCTGCCCCAGTGCAGAATGGCTCTGTCTGTGTGGGGTTTACCATGTCGGGTGGGGGCACTGCAGAGGCCAAGTCTTGAACCTGTCATGGGTACTGTTATAGGGGCCCTAACAGTATAGCTAGACCAGAGCCTGGGGACATCAACCCTAACTCAAGTGGGGCTGTCCAGTTCAGAGCTGAGACCCCAGACCAAGCCTAGGGTATAATATATACCACTGCCACCTTAGTTGAGGGATAAGGTTTATTCAAGGCCTTGGAGACTGATCTGAACCACTGTGGAAGATATTCCCTAGTGAGGGAGCTCATACAGAATCTTCCTCCTGTCACATTGTGACTGCTCATAGGTCTGAAACCTCTGCAGTGGCTCTCTGCTGTTCCTGTGACTGTCTTCTGTCTATAGTTGCCCTGCTCTAGCAGAGATGGGACATGAGGCAGGTCGCTATCCAGTGCCTGGCACTGGGCCAGATTTGTGGAATGATGAAATGGTTAATGGGCCCTGAGTGTCAGTTCAGCAACAGTCCAGGACCTGCTTATATTTGTGCCCTAGTGGGAAACACACTGTGGCTTCACAATGACAACCTCACTCCACATGGTCCCGATGGGCCATGCTCACTCCTACCTTCCCAGTACTTCTGTGTCTGAGAAGACAACGAGAAGTGGAAGGGAGTAGGGAGTGAGTTCTGGGTTCTACAAGGAGCTCCTCGGGATAGGAATCCCTGGAGAGAAGTAATAGGCTCTCAAGAAACCAAAATGGCCAACCCTGTCCTCAGTAGAAGCCAGAGGGGGAGACTTTGAAGAGGTCTCCTTGGTCATTCAGGGCCTTAGGCATGACAAGTTCAGAGTGGGAGCTCCTCACACCCAAGTGGGGTGAGGCAGACTTTCTGGATGTGGAGCCCAGGGTGGTTCCCACTGGAATTCTCTCTCTCTCTCTCTCTCTCTCTCTCTCTCTCTCTCTCTCTCTCTCTCTCTCTCTCTCTTTCCGAGACAGGGTTTCTCTGCATAGCTTTGCACTTTTCCTGCAGCTCACTTTGTAGCCCAGGCTGGCCTCAAACTCACAGAGGTCTGCCTGGCCCTGCCTCCAGAGTGCTGGGATTAAAGGCATGCGCTACAACTGCCAGGCTCCCACTGGGATTCTATTCCTTGACAGATTCTTAACGCTTCAAGAATGGTGCACAGAATCTTTTTCTGGTGAGCAGTAAGCTAGGAGATCATTCTTCCCTTTGTATTCCCTACCAGGATATGGGGAGCTCCTATGTGGCTGAAGTCAGTCTCAGCTTCAGTACCCTGCTCCTGTTAGTCTTTCATGGATCCAATTAGAAACAAGCACAGGCTCCCTGTGGTCCCCAAGTGCCTGATGACCCCCTGCTGAGGCTGTGATGTGGGCATCTTTGTCTTATGAGTGCCAGGTCAGGATGGCCAGATCAAGGGTTTCTGATTGGTTGTTTAAGGGTGTCTGAGTTTAGCTTGGAGTGTTTCCTGGTGTGAGAGAAAGCTCTCTAGGTCTATTCCTGTAGGAAGGAGCTATAGGTCCAGGAGCAGAGCTGAGTGGCTTCTGGTGGTTTCTCTGAACTTTGAGAGAGAGGCTGTTGGGAGCAGACCTTAGAGTGCTATGAGGACTCTGTGGTTAGTGGGAAATGCTGTGTGTGGGCTGGTGTCAACCAATGTGCCTCAATGGTCAAGATTCAGAAACACATCCTCAGGTGTCAGCTCCCCTAGACTGCCTGTTGTTTGGGTCTGAGGTGTCGTCTGTGGCCCAAAGGTTCCTAGTGTGTTTTTGCTGCTGAATATACCACTGTGGTAGCCTCCGGAGTTATCACAGTAGAAGATCCCTTTACAAAAAGCACTGCCTGTGGATGGGCCTTGTGCTCTGCAGGACTAGGGTCCAGGGGCAGCAAGGGCAGCGGTACAGACTCAGGGGACATCCTGAGCAAAGGTCCTGCCTGCCCTCTTGGGCTTGTATCTCTCCAGGAAGGGTCAGGAACCTGGGCCTGGGGCTGCCACAGAAGTATATTTTTGTCTTCCATGGAGGCCCTTTGTTCTGTTTCCTGTTTGTGGCTGTTCAGATATGCTGCTGTGCGATATATTTCTGCAGAGGCTGTGGGGACAAACTTAGGGCTCCATTGCTTATTGAGAGCTGCTGGTAGTGAAAATCCATGAGAGTATACAGCAGTGACAACTAGTGTTCAGAAGGTCAACCTATCAGAACTAAGGGTTCTGTTAGAGGAAACCATCATGCAAGGATTATTGGAATTCCTGCATTTTGAATGAACTGGCTGTCTCTGGTTGCAAACTTCCTGTTTACAAAAATAACAGCTTTGATTATCTGATTTACCACGCATCTCCATCCTGTGTGTTCACATAATCTCACGATTGCACCTCAATCTGGGGCACGACTTTCCCTATACATTTGGGGTAAGTGGATAACTGTCCCCAGATGTGTTTATTGAATTGAAGATGTGTAATCGAATTGAAGACCCTGACATTAACCCACACACCTATGGACATATAATTTTTGACAAAGAAGCCAAAAGTATACAATGGAAAAAAGAAAGCATCTTCAACAAATGGTGCTGGCATAACTGGATATCAACATGTAGAAGGCTGCAAATAGATCCATATCTGTCACCATGCACAAAACTTAAGTCCAAGTGGATCAAAGACCTCAACATAAATCCAGCTACTCTAAACCTGCTAGAAGAGAAAGTAGGAAGTAATCTTGAACGCATTGGCATAGGAGATCACTTCCTAAATATAACACCAGTAGCGCAGACACTGAGACAAACAATCAATCAATGGGACCTCCTGAAACTGAGAAGCTTTTGTAGAGCAAAGGATACGGTCAACAAGGCAAAGCAACAGCCTACAGAATGGGAAAAGATCTTCACCAACCCCACAGGTGACAGAGGACTGATATCCAGAATATATAAGGAATACATGGCTTATTTTTTATATTACCTTGAGCCTATTGCTTTAAACTGCACCATTCTAAGACTGAAAGGGTGCTCCGCCCACTTCAGCTTCCCAACATGGCAGTGGTACATTTTCTGACAGCTCTGGGAGTCATAAGCTCTCAGATATAGTGGGTCTATGCTTCTATCAAGGCAGCATGTAGCCCAGAAACCTCTTTTTGTTTTGTACTAGCAAAGGCTAAATCCACCACACAGCTTAATGTGCCACTTGCAGAGGCCTCATTCCTGCCATACTGCAGGTCCAGCCAACACACCAGGAACCCACCATAGTAGCTCAAACATGCATGCTGCCGCTAACTTGAAAGAGACAACTAGTATCTGTTTTTATCTCCATTTTAGAATCTTTTAAATCAGGTTTTAGGTGGAAACACTTGCCAACACATTGGGAGCCATTTGTAGCTAGAGTTTTCCTGCCTTGCCCACAGTAAGGACAAATCTGTAACCCGCCAGTCCCACAGCCTCTCAGACCCAACCAAGTAAACACAGAGACTTATATTGCTTACAAACTGTATGGCTGTGGCAGGCTTCTTGCTAACTGTTCTTACAGCTTACAGCAGAATCTCTGTGAGCTGTAGGCCAGCCTGGTCTACGGAGTAAGATCCAGGACAGGCACCAAAATGACAATAGAGCAAACCCTGTCCTGGGAAAAAGAACAAAAACAAAAAACCCCAAAAAACTCAACACAGATGGTTTTGGTGGCGCATGCTGGTCGGATTTGCTGAAGGAGGCAGAGGCAAGCAGATCTCTGTGAGTTTGAGGCCAGCCTGGGCTACCAAGTGAACTCCAGGAAAGGACCAAAGGTACTCAGAGGTCCGCCTGGCTCTGCCTTCTGAGTGCTGCGATTAAAGGCGTTCACAGCAACCTCCTCATCCCCCTAACCCTGGCTTTCTTATGGCTTGCTAATAGCTCTGACTCCCAGACAAGTTTATTTATTAACATACAATTAAAATCACATTTCAGTATGAATAAAATACCACCATACCTCTCCCACCTCGTGTGTGTGTGTGTGTGTGTGTGTGTGTGTGTGTGTGTGTGTGTGTGTGTGTGTGTATAGCATCTCTATGTCTGGATGCCTTAGTCTAGTAGATCTCCTGGGACCAGTGCTGGTCAGGGGATCCAAGACTGGAGGTTGGTGAGTGATGCTCTGAGTCTCTACTGCTATTTGAAGTCCTAAGCTTCCTGGGATGGTCTCAGGCTGACTGACTGGGTAGGCTGCAGGCTGATGGACAAGTCTGGAGTTGAGCTAATGGGAGGCCAGGTTCTAACTGTGTGGTGTGATGGACCCCAGGATGGGTCTGAGGTGAAGTAGACTACATTGTGGAACCTAAGGAAAGGCTTTGCCATGGGAATGGCAGTGAATGGCTGCAGGTGTCTGAAGTGGCATGGGTTTTTTGCACCATTGCCTCAGCCTGGGCTTCTGTGCCAGGCATCTGTCTGATGTCTGTGTCCACTGCCCCTGACTGTTACTTTCTGAACAACTGCTGGTGTAGCCTTTCTGAGAGGATTTGTAGTTGGCAAAGACACCACAGTGCTGCTTCTCATGCCTACTCCTGTGAGCTGTCCCTCCAGACCTGACTGGAGGACAGAGCAGGTGGAGCGTTTGTTGCTGGAAATGTGGAGCAGATTGGATTTTAGGGCCCTGGTGTCATGGTGTCCTAGGAGCTGTGGAATATCTGTTGCTCTTGCAAGTCTTTACTGGATGTCACAGGCTCATAGCCAGGGACACCTTCCTGTAGGAGATGTCTGACTCTATCTGCCTGCAGCTTCTCCCCTGAAGGGTGGGTTTTGGTGGAGAGTCCTGAGCCAAGATGAGAGAGTAAGCTTGTCCTACCCCAAGATACCAAGGAATGCAGATACTCAGGGACAGCTGAGTGGTTGGGGTCATAGACAAAGCCCGGGTGGGTCTGGGTCTAGGGGCTGGTTTTGGAGTGCAGTTTTGGCTACAGCCTTTCTTACAGTGGTAGTTCCAGTTATACCCACTGTGATACTAACCTGTTCAAGATCCTCCCAGGGCCTCAGAGCCTTCTTGCTAAGTAGAGGACAAGTAGTTTTCACCCGTGGGCAGAGCTGGTATCACAGGCTGAGCAGTGGGTGACCTCAGGGCAAGTTTTATGTGTGATGTATTACACTGTGGTTATAACGGTATCCACTAACATAATAACCACAGTGCCTCAGGCTGGCACAAATTCCCCTCCACTGTGTGGTTACTTCTATGCATCTTCTTAACAGGGTCCCTGGGGGTGACATTAATACTAGCATCTGCAGCCCTCTAATCTGGGATGGTTGGCTTGAGTGGGCAAGGCTGGTGGGTTGGTGGGTTTCCTTTCCGGGTTGTGACATAGTTGTGTGTGTGTGTGTGTGTGTGTGTGTGTGTGTGTGTGTGTGTGTGACTGTGGGACCAAGATCCCCAAACTCACCCTGGCACAGACTCTAGCAGAAACTTCTTAGCCTGTGCTCCTTCACTTTGTCAGGACTTAGTGTCCCCTGGGACCTTGTGTGACCTTGTACTGTGTGTGTGGGATCCTTTCACACTGAGTTCTCTACTGAGATCTCAGGTTTTCCTGCCCCAGTGCAGAATGGCTCTGTCTGTGTGGGGTTTACCATGTCGGGTGGGGGCACTGCAGAGGCCAAGTCTTGAACCTGTCATGGGTACTGTTATAGGGGCCCTAACAGTATAACTAGACCAGAGCCTGGGGACATCAACCCTAACTCAAGTGGGGCTGTCCAGCTCAGAGCTGAGACCCCAGACCAAGCCTAGGGTATAATATATACCACTGCCACCTTAGTTGAGGGATAAGGTTTATTCAAGGCCTTGGAGACTGATCTGAACCACTGTGGAAGATATTCCCTAGTGAGGGAGCTCATACAGAATCTTCCTCCTGTCACATTGTGACTGCTCATAGGTCTGAAACCTCTGCAGTGGCTCTCTGCTGTTCCTGTGACTGTCTTCTGTCTATAGTTGCCCTTGGCTCTAGCAGAGATGGGACATGAGGCAGGTCGCTATTCAGTGTCTGGTCTTGGGCCAGATTTGTGGAATGATGAAATGGTTAATGGGTCCTGAGTGTCAGTTCAGCAACAGTCCAGGACCTGCTTATATTTGTGCCCTAGTGGGAAACACACTGTGGCTTCACAATGACAACCTCACTCCACATGGTCCCGATGGGCCATGCTCACTCCTACCTTCCCAGTACTTCTGTGGCTGAGAAGACAACGAGAAGTGGAAGGGAGTAAGGAGTGAGTTCTGGGTTCTACAAGGAGCTCCTCAGGACAGGGATCCCTGGAGAGAAGTAATAGGCTCTCAATAAACCAAAATGGCCAACCCTGTCCTCAGTAGAAGCCAGAGGGGGAGACTTTGAAGAGGTCTCCTTGGTCATTCAGGGCCTTAGGCATGACAAGTTCGGAGTGGGAGATCCTCACCCCAGTGGGGTGAGGCAGACATTCTGGATGTGGAGCCCACGGTGGTTCCCACTGGCATTCTGTCCATTGACAGATTCATTATGCTCCAAGTGAACAGTAAGCTGGGAGATCATTCTGAACTTTGAATTCCCTACCAGGATATGGGGAGCTCCTATGTGGCTGAAGTCAGTCCCAGCTTCAGTACCCTGCTCCCATTAGTGTTGCATCCATTCAGGTAGAAACAAGCACAGGCTCCTGTTGTTCCCCAAGTGCCTGATGACCCCCTGCCGAGGCTGTGATGTGGACATCTTTGTTTTGTGGGTGCCAGGTCAGGATGACCAGATCAAGGGTTTCTGATTGGTTGTTTAAGGCTGTCTGAGATGAGCTTGGAATGTTTCCAGGTGTGAGAGAAAGCTCTCTAGTCTATTCCTGTAGGAAGGAGCTATAGGTCCAGGAAGAGGTGAGTCGCTTCGATGGTGTACCTGGACTTTGGGAGAGGTTGTTGGAAGCAGAACTTTGGGTGCTATGAGGACTCTGTGGATAGTGGGAAATGCTGTGTGTGGCCTGGTGTCAATAATTGTGCCTCAATGGTCAAGATTCAGAAACACATCCTTAGGTGTCTGCTCCTCTAGACTGCCTGTTGTTTGGTTGAGGTGTCTGCTGGTGCCCCAAAGTTTCCTGTGGGTTTTTGTTACTGGATATACCACTGTGGGAGCTACCGTAGTAATCACAGTAGAAGATCCCTTTACAAAAAGCACTCTGTGTGGATGGGCCTTGTGCTCGGCAGGAATAGGGTCCAGGGGAAGCAGGGGCAAAAGTGCATACTCAGGGGCCATCCTGAGCAAAGGTCTAGCCTGCCCTCTTGGGCTTGTATCTCTCCAGGATGTCCAGAAAGCTGGGCCTGGGGCTGCCACAGAAGCATATTCCTACTTTACTCAGTCTCTCAATGCAATCCTTTCTGAATGGTGCTGGGGAGGCTTCTGAGGGAGGGCTGACAGAGAGTTATGGAAAGACTTGTTTCTGAGTGGCTCCATGACTGACATGCTGCCTTTGTGCCCTGGAGAGGGTGATGGTGAGGTCTGGAGACCCTGACATGTAGGCAGAAGATCGGGCCCTGTCAGGACAAGCCTGACTTTGTGCTTTGAGGCATGCCTGCCCTTTCCTCTTTGAACACCTCAGAGACTATATATACCCTCCCTAGAGAGCCTGGTCATCTCCCTCTCTGTCTGTGTGAATCGGCTGCTGACCTGTTGCCCATGTCTCCTTTTACAAGTTCTTGTGCTTCCATTCACTGGCTCTTATGTGATGTCATGACAGTTGTTTCCTAGGGTCTTGTCCCTAGTCACCTTCTGTTCCTGGGGGAAACCCTGGTATTTCCCACTGTTAGGCAGTGGGGGCCTGACCCTGGAACACAGGGACACAGGCAGTCCTTTCTCATCTCATTAACAGAGTGATTAGACTTTGCTTGTTAGGATTTCAGGGGTTGAGTGAGAGGGAATCCTATGGGTGGAACTTTTTTCTCCTTTTGGATTGTAGGTCCTTTTTATTCTCAGCATTGAAGCTGATCCAAGCATGTTGCTCTGTGTGACACTCTACCCTAGAATCCTTCTTCATGCTTCCCAAGTGCAAGTCTGTCACAGTTTATTTTGTCTTCCAAAGAGGCCCTTTGCTCTCTTTTCTGTTTGTGGCTGTTCAGAGATATTGAAGTGTCGCATATTTCCGAAGAGGCTGTGGGGACACACTTAAGGCTCCATTGCTTGTTGAGAGCTGCTGGTAGTGAAAATCCATGAGAGTATACAGCAGTGACAACTAGTGTTCAGAAGGTCAACCCATCAGAACTAAGGGTTCTGTTAGAGGAAACCATCATGCAAGGATTTATGGAATTCCTGCCTTTTGAATGAACTGGCTGTCTCTGGTTGTAAACTTCCTGTTTACAAAAATAACAGCTTTGATTCTCTGATTTACCATGCATCTCCATGCTGTGTGTTCACATAATCTCACGATTGTACCTCAATCTTGGACACAACTTTCCCTATACCTTTGCGGTAAGTGGATAACTGTCCCCAGCTGTGTTTATTTTTCATTAACATATATCTGGCCAGGGCCATGCTCCAGACAAAAGTATTTCAGCAAAGATAACTTTTTCAAGGACAAATGCAGAGAAATAAACACTAGCTCATCTCACCCACAAACAGAGAAAAGAACCACTAACAATTAAATTCTCAACTCCTTACCTTCACCCTGCGTTATTTATACAAGACTCTAATTTAAGAGATTTACTACTCACACTCCTGGGTGATGCTTTAGCCATTTGCTAGTTACTGAGTTAAGGCAGTTACTTCCCACTGAACCAAGGAGACTGCCTACCTACAAGGCCAGGGAGGAGATAGGTGCCAATCTTCTTTCTTGTGCAAATTAAGTTTTTATTCTTCCACTCCCAGGGGTCATTCCTAGATTTTCTGCTCAGCAAATACTCTGAGCAAAAGTGCTTTTACTAACCAAATGCTACTTGCTCTGCCATAGGTTGCTTAGCCACCTAGCATTGTCCCCCTCCCTATCAGAAAGCAGCTGCAGCCAGGAGGAGTGGGAAAAGGGGGGCCAAAGACAGTTTACTTTCTTGTGACTTATTGACCCCTAACACTCTACCTAGACATTTCTAGACTTTAGTTTGAGCATATAAATTCTCTAATGATGTTAGCCTTTCATGGACCGGACCAGAGAACTCCCCTTTAGTCATTCCCATATTGGGTTGTAATTGGAAGCTGACAATTATTGCTGTATATGTGGATCCTTATCATTTCTCTCTGTGACCCTGAAAACCTCAAGCCTAGCATTGTTTACCAAAGAATTACTGTGTGGGTATCTATAATGGTTCTCTGAGAGCTCGGGGAAGATGGATGGAGAAGAACAAAAATGAGGACAGAGATGGAAAGAACTAGGTAGAGATGAGAGAACAGCAGGAGGGATGAGAGCAGGAGGGACTGAGAGGAGCTAAGTAAGAGAGCAGAAAAAAACTGTGTAGATAGAATTGACCTAGAGGCATAAAGTGATTGGACTTAAGAACTCAGTGTGCTTAGATTCATTAGATATCCCTCAGATTAGAACCCTCAGCTGGTAGTTAGACTCTTCCACGTGCCGTTGGTGCAAACAATATAGGGTGGACTTATTATTGTTTGCATTAATTTCTGATGTAGGAGTGGTTCCAGGGTACCCAGCAGCAATGCCTGGCAGCTCTTCTTCAGCTGTGTCTTTGTTCTCCAGTCAGGCATGTTCTGCTTCCTTCTCCTGAGCTCTACGTTCTGGACAATATCTGCAGGTCTTTCTTTCAGCATGGCCTACTGACTCTCTTTATTTATGTCTACAGTAACTCTTAAAATTACTATTGTGTGGTGATGTGGCATGATTGAGCATGTGAGTTACTGGTAGAGCATTCACCGGCATACACATTGCACTGTGTTTCAATGAGACCAGATTGTCCATCTTGTTCAGAGCATAGGCCAGAAGGGCAGATTTTGATAAGACTTCTCCCTTGTTTTGGGACCTTAAGGAAGTGGAGTTTACAGTGGGCGGTAGTCGCTCCAGAAAAGGGTGAGGCAGGGCTACAGAATATGGAGTCTCAGGGTTGTTCCCACTGGCATTCTGTCTCTTGACCGATTCTTAATGCTTCACGACTGTTGCCCAAAATCTTTTTGTGGTGAGCAGTAAGCTAGGAGATCATTCTGCCCTTTGTGTTCCCTACCAGGATATGGGGAGCTCTTATGAGGCTGAAGTCAGTCCCAGCTTCCGTACCCTGCTCCCATTAGTCTTTCATGGATCCAATTAGAAACAATCACAGGCTCCCTGTAGTCCCCAAGTTCCTGATGACCCTCTGCTGAAATTGCGATGTGGGCAACTTTGTCTTGTGGGTGCCAGGTCAGGATGGCCAGACCAAGGGTTTCTGATTGGTTGTTTAGGACTGTCTGAGATGAGCTTGGAGTGTTTTCTGGTGTGAGATGAAGCTCTCTAGGGCTATTCCTATAGGAAGGAGCTTTAGGTCCAGAAGCAGAGCTGAGTGGTTTCTGGTGGTGTCCCTGGACTTTGAGAGAGGCTGTTGGGAGCAGTCCTTAGTGTGCTATGAGGACTCTGTGGTTAGTGGGAAATGCTGTGTGTGGGCTGGTGTCAACCAATGTGCCTCAATGGTCAAGATTCAGAAACACATCCTCAGGTGTCAGCTCCCCTAGACTGCCTGTTGTTTGGAGCTGAGGTGTCTGCTGTGTCCCAAAGGTTCATAGTGTGTTTTTGCTGCTAGATATACCACTGTGGTAGCTACCGGAGTAATCACAGTAGAAGATCCCTTTACAAAAAGCCCTGCCTGTGGATGGGCCTTGTGCTCTGCAGGACTAGGGTCCAGGGGAAGCACAGACTTCAGTGCAGACTCAGGGGCCTTCCTAATCAAAGGTCTAGCCTGCCCTCTTGGGCTTATGTCTCTCCAGGAATGTCCAGGCAGATGGGCCTGGGGCTGCCACAGAAGTGTATTTTTTCTTCCATGGAGGCCCTTTGTTCTGTTTCCTGTTTGTGGCTGTTCAGACATGCTGCTGTGTCATATATTTCTGCAGAGGCTGTGGGGACACACTTAGGGCTCCATTGCTTTCTGAGAGCCACTGGTAGTGAAAATCCATGAGAGTATACAGTAGTGACAACTAGTGTTCAGAAGGTCAACCTATCAGAACTAAGGGTTCTGTTAGAGTAAATGATCATACAAGGTGTTATGGAATTACTGCCTTTTGAATGAACTGGACGTCTCTGGTTGTAATTTTCTTGTGCAATAACAGCTTTGATTCTCCTAATTACCATGCATCTCTCACAATTGGGCCTCAATCTTGGCCACAACTTTCCCTGTACATGTGGGTTAATTGGACAACTGTCCCCACCTGTGTTTATTTTTCATTAACATATATTTGGCCAGGGCCATGCTCCAGACAAAAGTATTTCAGCAAAGTTACTTTTTTTTTTTTTTTTTTTTTTTTGGTTTTCGATGCTGAGGGCAATTTTAAGAGCCATGCCATATTGCCTGCCTGAGTTAAGTTTCTATTGTGCAGTATTGAGCCACTAACCAGAAAATTTTGACATACCTGAACAAGTCCTGAGTTTTTAGAAAATAACTTAACATTTCCTTATCTTTCTGCTACAGTGACCATTAGTAACAATGTTTTGTGGTTGGGTTGCGTGCTTGGGTTGCTTGGCAACTCAACAGTCCCCTGATCTTTTCCCAAAGAAAGTTTCCTGGTCTCCTTCTATAAAACTCGCCTGAGCAATATAAAATTTTGCAGCTTGATCAGAATACTGCCTTGCTATCAATTCTGTGTGTCTCTTGTCCCTTTCATTCGCCATTCCCCCTTCTAGGGTCTCTGCTGAAGATCCTGCTGGTCGGGACAACTGGCGCCCAGTGTGGGAATCTGGGTTTGGAGTAGTGGTGAACATCATCACACACCAAGGCAGGCCTGTCTAAGTGTTGGACCACCGTGGAAGATGGCTCCATGAATGAAGGTCAGGTCAGTGATCGCCACAGAAACACCTGGCCTTGAGACAGATCCAGAGGAATTTTAACATGATGACACAAGGTAAATTTACCATGGGACAAGCATTTAATAAACAGGATTTGTTTATTTTGGGACTGAAACAGTCTTTCAAGACATGAGGAATTAGGGTTAAAAAGAAAGACATAAAAAAATTTCTTGACTATATTGGAGATGTCTGTCCTTGGCTTTCCCAAGAAGGAACCATAGATGAAAAACACTGGAGACAGGTTGGTGACTGTTTAAATGATTTTTACCAGACCCTGGTCCTGAAAAGTTCCCCTTTCAAAGTTTTTCCTACTGAAATTTAATTAATGATGTCTTAAAAACTTATAATCATTTCCCTGATGTTCAAAAATTAATTAAGGAGGGAGAAAAAGCCCTGAAGAGTCCTCCTATCCACTCTCTGTTTGTCATTCTGTCAGTATTAATATTCCTGAATCCCCCACATCTAGTCTTCTGGCAACAAATAACCATCAGAGAAGAAAAAAGAGGGAACCCCCTACTCTGGGTCCACATACCCATTTCTCCCACAAAGGTGTTGGCCACTTATCCATCTTTAATGGCCAAGCTAATTATTAAGGGCAGAAAAACAAGTCGCCAATACTTTGGAAAAGATCCTGACTCCATAGTCGTCCCCTATAATAGCGAGAACAATTAGATTGGCTGCTTCAAACACATGATGAATGGCCCATTGCCCGCTCTTCCTTCCTTGGTGCTATCGATAACCATTATCCTAGTGATCCCTTGTTACAGTTTGCCAGAATTCATCCCGTTGTTTTCTCCAAATTAACTGCCTCACAACCTCTAAGGGAGGCTCCCCTGATATTTACAGATGGCTCAGCCAATGAGATTGCTGCCTTTGTTGTGGATGGAAAGGCTACCTCCTGCCTCTCCCCATATTCCTCAGCACAGCTTGTTGAACTTTATGCAGTCATTCAAGTTTTTCAATTATTTCATTCTCAGCCCTTCAATTTGTATACTGATAGTGCTTATGTTGCCCATTCTGTTCCCTTATTGGAAACTGTTCCCTTTGTTAAACCCTCTACCAATGCAGCTCCACTTTTTCTTCAGCTGCGCTCCTTGATTATGGCTAGACAGTGCTCCTTTTTTATTGGCCATCTTCGGGCCCTTTTAAAATTGCCTGGTCCTCTATCTGAAGGAAATGCCTTGGCTGATGCAGCCACACAATTAGTTTTTCCTGTTGTTGCAGGATTCCTTTCTCAGGCTGCCCAAGCACACTCTCCTCACCATTTAAATGCTCATTCCCTTCATTTGTTGTTTAAGCTTACCGGAGAACAGGCCCGAGAAATTGTTAAAAATTGCACTGACTGTGCTGTCTCCCTCCCTGTTTAACATCTGCGAGTTACACCGGGGCTTGGTTCCCAATGAAATGTGGCAAATGGATGTTACTCATTTAATTGAATTTGGCAAACTTAAATACATATTTGCCTATCTCTAGGCCAGAGAGGCCTCCAAAAATGTTATTTCCCATATTTTACAATGCTTTTCTGTACAGGGAAAGCCTAAAGTTATAAAAACTGATAATGGCCCAGGATATACTCTAAAAAATTTTCAATCTTTTTGCCAACAACTTTAGATTAAGCATGTCACTGGCATTCCTTACAACCCCCAGGGCCAGGGCATCGTTGATTGTGCTCATCAGACTCTAAAATCCATGCTTCATAAATTAAAGAAGGGAAGCCTGTATGATACATGATGCAACCCCTGAAATCTTTTACATCATGCCCTTTTTGTCCTTAATTTCCTTACCTTGGACAAGAATGAAAGGTCTGCAGAGGACTGCTTTTGGCATCCACAAACTCAAAGCCACCAAGCATTGGTCATGTGGAAAGACCCCTTAACTGCCCAGTGGAAAGGGCCTGACCCAGTCCTGATCTGGGGTCGAGGGGTCAGCATGCATCTATGACCAAACAGAGGGAGGTCCTCATTGGCTCCCTGAGAGATTAGTTAAACAAGTCAACTCTAACCAATCACCCAGGGAAAAGTATAGTCCCTGAGGTTGTTTCCCTTTCCTTCTCCTTCTTTACAGATGCTGATGAAGGAAAAACTGGGAGAATTTCCCTGGATATTCTGGATCATGTTGCTGTCTGTACCTTCTCATCAGGACCAGAGACTGGTCGACACACCCCCATTTGCATGGCGTTTTTATTTGACTGAAAATTGTATAATTATGCTAAAACACAGACCTTTGGCCACCTATTGGCTACCACTGACTGCCCCTTGCAAGGATGTCAGAATCCCATTTTTCTTAACTTTACTGATTTCCATAATTCCCCCGGCAAGGTGGCTACTGCTGTTTTTTGTATGATCAGACTGTTACATTTGCTAAACGTATATGAAAGAGAAAACCTAGGATGCCCCTATTCTTACTGCAAAATTCATGATGCCATTCCTCCTTCTAAGGGACAGGTAATTTGGAGAAAATTGAAAGGTCCTAAATTTTATAAGACATCTACAGGATATTCCCTAGTGGTTTGGGACCCGTGGGACTCAGGATGGACTAGTCCAGTAGAAGGAGCCATGTATGTGGCCCAAACAGCCACATGGCCTAGCTCCAGACTCTACATTTGGCGCTCTTATGTACAAGTACAATCTACGGTCCATCATAAGATCCTTATACAAGAAAAAAATTTAATGACACAACTATCATCCCCCTCCTCTCCATTTTCTTGGCTTTCTCTCCTCCAAGAAGACCTTATGTTTGCCAGTGTTACTGGCATTGGGAATCTGTCATCATGCTTCCTATGTGCAGCCTTGGGACATCCTCCTCTGATAGCAGTACCCCTGCCTCAGATCCTTAATTGCACCACTGCTGATAATTCCCAAGGCTTTCACCCCATCCCTGAAGTTCCCTTGTTTCTTGACCCAGGCCGCTCCAAGTTTAATTTTTGCTTTTCTAGTGTTTCCCTTCCCTTTTGCAACCAGACCGAATTACCCAATCATCCTTTTGCCACCCCCCTCCCCCATTTTTCTTTTGGTGCAATGGCACTCTATCAAAAAATGTGACCATCCCTATCCCACAGGACATGCTCTGCAGCGGGTCTAGGAGAAGTCAGGTCAATATCTCAACCAGTTCGTTAAGGTTCACCACCGTTCTAGGGTAAGAGAGAGCATAAGTTGTGGGATGTGAAAATTTTTTGGTCTGAGTTTATCAGATGTTACTGGACTGGACATTGTTAATATATATAATGGAGTTTTTTGTCTGGATCTGTCAAATGTTAATGGACTAGACATTGTTAATGTAATCTTGACTGTATATTGCATATACTTATTGAAGATAGTTTTTCTTGTATTAGTTATAAGCTTTTTTAATTTTAGACAAAAAGAGAGGAAATGTGGTGGTATTGTGTTCCCCAAAATCTTGTGTACTCTAATAAAGTTATCTGGGGTCAGAGAACAGACAGCCACTAAATACAAAGGTTAGAAAATGGTGGCACTCACACCTTTAATTCTAGCATTCCAGAGATAGAAATCCCTCTGTATCTCTGTGAGTTCAAGGCCACTTTGGAAATAGCCAAGCATGGTGACACACACCTTTAATCCCAGAAAGCCAGCCTTTAATCCCAGGGAGTGGTGGTAGAAAGCAGAAAGATATATAAGGCGTGAGGACCAGAAACTAGAAGCATTTTGGCTGGTTAAGCATTTGGCCTGGTTAAGCTTCAGGCTTTGGAGCACTAATTCAGCAGAGAGCCATTGGGATTTGAGGACACAGAAGCATCCTGTCTGAGGAAACAAGACCAGCTGAGAAGTTGGCCAGGTTAGGTTAGCTGTGGCTTGTTCTGTCTCTCTGACCTTCCAGCATTTCACCCCAATAACTGGCCCTGGATTTGATTTTATTAATAAGAACTTTTAAGATTCCTGCTACATCTGGCGCCCAACATTCGTGTTACAAATTCATGAAAAAGCTGTTTGCCTATGGGCTTGTGAGCCCCAGCTCAGGCCCAAGCTACACTCAGGCGGTTGTGGTGGCGCACACGGGTAGGATTTGCTGAAGGAGACAGAGGCGGTAGGATCCCGAGTTTGAGGCGGCCTAGGAGGCTTGGGAGAAGCTTTGGCCTGGACTGAGCCACAAACAGTGGTGGGACCATGGAAGCAGTGGCTACTGCTCCACGTTGCCAGCTCCTTCTCATCATGTTGGTGACTGCGGTGATGCTGCTACCTGGGATGAAGGGTTTACTGCTGCTGGTTCAGAGAAGAATTGCCAGGACCATCGTGTTACAAGAAAGCATCAGCAAAGGTCAGTTTGGAAAAGTTTGGCAAGACAAATGGTGGGGAGAAATTGTTGTGAAGATTTTCTGTTCTAGGGAAGAATGTTCATGGTTCCGAGAGACAGACATTTATCAGACTATAATTGCTCCAAACCACAGAGGAGGCAAAAAAAAAAAAAAAAAAAAAAAAAGTCTGCAGGAAACCATGACCATGCCTAACAGTGACTTTGAAATCTTCAAAAAGATGACAGGATCCTACAACGATGATTCCACATGGACTATGATAAAGCCATTAAGCCGATTAACACCATGGAAAAATCGACTTTGGACTACAAACTGGTCAGGACAATTTCAAGAGGATACAGCCTAACAGACTACTCAAACAAGGACTTGAAACAAGCCCTGAACTTTCCTATTATGCAGAGACTGGACAAACGATACAGGACTTGATGATTAACCCCAAAATTTTCTTTTCAAGGTTCCCTAAAGATATCTTCACCCCTAGAAAGCAAGAAGAAAAAGAGAATATAGATATGAGATAGATCATCGAATCTACTCTGAGAAAACATATAAAGAAATAATATGATAAATAGGTAGATCACTGAATCTACACTGAAGAAAAAGGGGAAGATATAAAAATGACAAAAGGTAGACTAATGAATCTATTATGAAAAGAAAAAAAGAGAAAATATGGATATGATAAGATAAAAAGGGAGATTATGGAATCTACTTTTAAAAAGGAACTACTTGTTTTAAATAAGATAAGTAATGAAAATTTTTTGGTCTGAGTTTATCAGATGTTACTGGACTGGACATTGTTAATATATATAATGGAGTTTTTTGTCTGGATCTGTCAAATGTTAATGGACTAGACATTGTTAATGTAATCTTGACTGTATATTGCATATACTTATTGAAGATAATTTTTCTTGTATTAGTTATAAGCTTTTTTAATTTTAGACAAAAAGAGAGGAAATGTGGTGGTATTGTGTTCCCCAAAATCTTGTGTACTCTAATGAAGTTATCTGGGGTCAGAGAACAGACAGTCACTAAATACAAAGGCTAGAAAATGGTGGCACTCACACCTTTAATCCTAGCATTCCAGAGATAGAAATCTCTCTGTATCTCTGTGAGTTCAAGGCCACTTTGGAAATAGCCAAGCATGGTGACACACATCTTTAATCCCAGAAAGCCAACCTTTAATCCCAGGGAGTGGTGGTAGAAAGCAGAAAGATATATAAGGCGTGAGGACCAGAAATTAGAAGCATTTGGCTGGTTAAGCATTTGGCCTGGTTAAGCTTCAGGCTTTTGAGCAGTAATTCAGCTGAGACCCATTCTGGATGAGGACTCAGAGGCCTCCAGTCTGAGGAGACAAGACCAGCTGAGGATCCGGCGAGGTGAGATAGCTGTGGCTTGTTCTGTTTCTCTGATCTACCAGCATGGTTCCCAATAACTCGCCTCAGGTTTGATTTTATCAATAAGAACTTTTAAGATTCTGCTACATTGGCATCAGCCAGTATGGACACTGCTGGGTGCAAGGCCAAGCACTGCAGGGGAAGGCTGATTTAACAGCCCTTGGTTCGGATTCCCTGAGAGACAAACCTGACTTGCATAGAGGTTGGTATCTAGAGGCACCAAACGCCTAAGCTCTCTCCTCCCCAAAAGTTATGCTTTTTTCAAGACTGCAGCGGGTCTAGGAGAAGTCAGGTCAATATCTCAATCAGTCCGTAAAGGTTCACCACCGTTCAGGTGGACACACTCCCTCATAAAATCAAATAAAGAGAGGAGATGCAGAGGACAATTTTAAGAGCCATGCCATATTGCCTGCCTGAGTTAAGTTTCGGTTGTCCAGTATTGAGATACTAACCAGAAATTTTGACATGCCTGAACAAGTCCTGAGGTTTTAGAAAATAACTTAACATTTCCTTATCTTTCTGCTACAGTGACCATTAGTAACAATGTTTTGTGGTTGGGTTGCGTGCTTGGGTTGCTTGGCAACTCAACAGTCCCCTGATCTTTTCCCAAGAAAGTTTCCTGGTCTCCTTCTATAAAATCCACCTGAGCAAAATAAAATTTTGCAGCTTGATCAGAATACTGTCTTGCTGTCAATTCTGTGTGTCTCTTGTCTCTTTCATTCGCCATTCCCCATTCTAGGGTCTCTGCTGAAGATCCGGATGGCCGGGACATTTTGAGACAGGGTTTCTCTTTGTAGCTTTGCACTTTTCTGGATATTGCTCTGTAGACCAGGCTGGCCTCGAACTCACAGAGAATCACCTGCCTCTGCCTCCCCAGTCCTGGGATTAAAGGCACGCAGCACCACCACCTGGCAAGATACCTTTTTTCAAGGACAAATGCAGAGAAATAAATATTAGCTCATCTCACTCTCAGATAGAGAAAAGAACCACTAACATTTAAATCTTAACTCCTTACCTTCACCCTGGATTATTTATGCAAGACTCTAATTTAAGCGATTTACTGCTCACATTCCTGGGATGATGTTTTATCCATTTGCTAGTTACTGAGTTAAGGGAGTTACTTCTCACTGACCCAAGGAGACTGCCTACAAGGCCAGGCAGGTGATAGGTGCCAACCTTTTATCTTGTGCAAAGTAAGTTTTTATTCCTCCCCAGCCAGGTGTTTTTCCTAGATTTTCTGCTCAGCAATTATTCTGAGCAAAAGTGCTTTTACTAACCAAATGCTACTTGCTCTGCCATACATTGCTTAGCCACCTACCATTGTCCCCCTCCCTATCAGAAAGCAGCTGCAGCCAGGAGGAGTGGGAAAAGGGGGGCCAAAGACAGTTTACTTTCTTGTGACTTATTGACCCCTAACATTGTACCTCGCCATTTCTAGATTATAGTTTGAGCACATAAATTCCCTAATTGATTAGCCTTTAATCAACCCAACTAGAGAACTCCCCTTCAGTCATTCCCAATTTGGGTTGTAATTGGAAGCTGACAGTTATTGCTGTATGTGTGGATCCTTATCACCTCTTTCTGTGACCCTGATAACCTGAAGCCTAGCATTGCTTTACCAAAGAATTACTGTGTGGGTGTATACTGGTTCTCTGAGAGCCGGGGGAGGATGGATGGAGAAGAACAAAGATGAGGACAGAGATGGAAAGAACTAGGTAGAGATGAGAGAACAGCAGAAGGAACTGAGATCAGGAGGGACTGAGAGGAGTTAAGCAAGAGAGCAGAAAAGAAACTGTGTAGATAGAATTGACTTAGAAGAATAAAGTGAATGGACTAAAGAACTCAGTGTGCTTAGATTCACTGAATATCCCTCAAATTAGAACCCTCATCTAGTTGTTAGACTCTTCCACGGACCTTGGCAGCAAACAATATTGGCTGGACCTAATATTGCTTGTGCTAGTTGCTGATGCAGGAGTGGTTCCAGGGTGCCCAGCAGCCAGGCCTTGCAGCTCTTCTTGAGCTGTTTCTGTTTTCTCCAGTCAGGCAAGTTCTGCTTGCTGCTTCTGAGCTCTATGTTCTGGACAATGTCTGCAGGTCTGTTTTTCAGCATAATCTACTGACTCTCTTTAGTTACATCTACATTAACTCTTAAAATTGCTGTTGGGTGGTGATGAGACAGGATTGAGCATGTGAGTTACTGGTAAAGCATTCACTGGCATACACATTGCACTGTGCCTTCAGTGAGACCAGATTGCCCACCTTGTTCAGAGTATAGGCCAGAAGGGGAGATTTTGAAAAGACTTATCCCTTGTTTTGGGACCTTAAGGAAGTGGAGTTTACAGTGCGAGGTAGTCACTCTAGAGTAGGTTAAGGCAGAGTTACTTGATGTGGAGCCTCAGGGTGGTTCCCAAGGCATTCTGTTTCTTGACAAATTCATAATGCTCCAAGAATGGTGCACAGAATCTTTCTTAGGTGAGCAGGAAGCTGGGTGATCTTTCTGCCCTTTGTATTGCCTACCAGGATATGGGGAGCTCCTATGTGGCTGAAGTCAGTCCCAGCTTCAGTATCTTGCTCCTGTTAGTCTTGTCTGGATCCAGGTAGAAACAAACATAGGCTCCCTGTGGTTCCCAAGTGTCTTATGACGCCTTCATGAGTCTGTGATGTGAGCATCTTTGTCTTGTGGGTGCCAGGTCAGGATGGCCAGATCAAGGGTTTCTGATTGGTTGTTTAAGGCTGTCTGAGTTAAGCTTGGAGTGTTTCCAGGTGTTAGAGAAAGCTCTCTAGGGCTGTTTCTATAGGAAGGAGCTATAGGTCAAGGAGGAGAGCTGAGTGGTTTCTGGTGGTGTCTCTGGACTTAGGGAGAGAGGCTATTGGGAGCAGAACTTAGGGTGCTATGACGACTCTGTGGTTGGTGGGAAATGCTGTGTGTGTGCTGGTGTCAACCAATGTGCCTCAATGGTCATGATTCTGAAACACATCCTCAGGTGTCAGCTCCCCTAGACTCCTTGTTGTTTGGGGCTGCAGTATCTACTGGACTCCAGAGGTTCCCAGTGGGTTTTTGCTGTTAGTTATACCACTGTGGTAGTTATAGTTAGCACAGTAGAAGATCCCTTCACAAAAAGCCCTGCCTGTGGATGGGCCTTGTGCTCTGCAGGACTATGGTCTAGCGGCTGGTATCTTCTCCTGACTCTGCCTTCCTGTTCCCAGAATTCTCCTCTCTGTTTGTTCGACCTATATATACTTCCTGCCTGACTACTGGCCAATCAGCATTTTATTTATCAATCAATCCATCAATCCGAGGAACACATTCAGAGCATACAGAAAGACATCCCGGCAGAGTAGTGTGAGAGAAGGTACTGCTTTTTAACTTTATAGGGGACCTTGGTACAAGCAGGGGGTGGGTATGGCGTGGGGAGTTCTGGTCCTTGACTGGGGGAAGGAAGGCAGGATGTATGTGGCTTCAGAGGAGTGAGAACAACCAAACAGGAGACTCTGGGAGGAGCATGTTCTGGTGGCCTCGTAGGGCAACCACAAGGTTATGTTGACACTGTTAGAACACCTCCAGCCTTCATAAAGCCAAAGGGAGAAGGATGGGCAGGGAGCATGGGAGAGTTGACATCTCACTGACACACAAAAAGGACACTTAGCACTCAGGGGAGGATTTCTGGGTGTGCCCCCCCCCCCGCCCCCCCGCTTTTTTAAGGTTTACTTGTTTACTTAAAGATTTTTTTTTCATATTGCATACTGCCCACTGTTCCCCTTTTGTCCCCTTATCCCCTTCTCCCCCACCTACCCCCATCCCACCCCCACCCACTCCTCATAGGGGGTAAGGCCTCCCTTGGGTATTCAACATGGGCTAGCACACCAAGTTGGGGCAGGCCCAAGCCCCTCCTCAGGGGAGGAGATCTAAACCTGTATCCCATTGTTGATATTACCTTCTGCTGGTTTTGACTTTCCTGCCCTTTTTTTCTCTTTCTCCCATCCATTTCTCATTTCCTCTCTGTAGCTAGAATTTTCCTGCCTTGCCCACAGTTAGGACAAATCTCTGTCACCCGCCAGTCCCACAGCCGCTCAGATCCAACCAAGTAAACACAGAGACTTATATTGCTTACAAACTGTATGGCCGTGGCAGGCTTCTTGTTAACTGTTCTTACAGCTTAAATTAATCCATTTCCATAAATTTATACCTTGCCACGTGGCTTGTGGCTTACAGGTGTCTTCACATGGTGCTTGTCATAGTGGTGGCTGGCAGTGACTCCTTCTGCCTTCCTGCCTTTCTTTTCTCATCTCTTAGTCCTGCCTATACTTCCTGCCTAGCCACTGTCCAATCAGTGTTTTATTTATTGACCAATCAGAGCAACAGATTTGACATACAGACCATCCCACAGCGCTTACCCTATTTTTTTTTTTTCAAAAAGGAAGGTTTTAACTTTTACACATCTCCAAAGCCAGCTTGGTATATTTGGGAATTTGGGTGTAGTTTCTATTACTACTTCATGCAGGAGGGGGGCACTGTATCTTATGGGGACACCAAGAAAATTTAAGGATCATGGAGTAGTCCATGAGGCTGTATCCTCTGAGCCAGTTGCCTTGAAATGATTCTGGATGTTGGATCATCTGGGCCATGGTGTCACTGGAATCCTTTCAGGGGGTGTTGGCTGGTCAAACCTGATGTATCTTAATCTAGAACAAATCCATAGCCTCTGGCTTTCTGTGGAAACAAAAGCAGAGCCTCCTTTCCAAAGCAACATATCCTTACATCCAAATTTTGAAGTCAAAGTACCTTTAAAATATTTATTTTGGCATAACTCAACAGCTTTTGCAATCAAATGTTTTTCTTCAGTTACAAATATCAAAGAGAACATAATCCAGATTCTCTGTGTGGTAGCCATCTTTGCGTGGCTTATGTTTTGTATTACCTTGAGCCTATTGCTTTAAACTGCACCATTCTAAGACTGAAAGGGTGCTGTGGCTGCTGGCTCTGCCCACTTCAGCTTCCCAACATGGCGGTGGTACGTTTTCTGCCAGCTTTGGGAGCCATCAATTCTCAGATATAGTGGGTCTATGCTTCTATCAAAGCAGCATGTAGCCCAGAAACCTTTTTCTGTTTTGTACTAGCAAAGGCTAAATCCACCACGCAGCTTAATGTGCCACTTGCAGAGGCCTCATTCCTGCCATACTGTAGGTCTAGCCAACACACCAGGAACCCACCATAGTAGCTCTAACACGCAGGCTGCAGCTAACTTGAAAGAGACAACTAGGAACTGTTTTTAGCTCCGTTTTAGAATCTTTTTACTCAGGTTTTAGGTAGAAACTCTTGCCAACACATTGGGCACCATTTGTAGCTAGAGTTTACACCTGCCTTGCCCACAGTCAGGGCAAATCTTTGTCACCCGCCAGTCCCACAGCCGCTCAGACCCAACCAAGTAAACACAGAGACTTATATTACTTACAAACTGTATGGCCGTGGCAGGCTTCTTGCTAACTGTTCTTACAGCTTACAGCAGAGTCTCTGTGAGTTCGAGGCCAGCCTGGTCTACAGAGTAAGATCCAGGATAGGCACCAAAACTACAACAGAGCAAACCCTGTCTCAGGAAAAAGAACAAAAACAACAACAACAACAAAAATGCTCAATCCAAACAGTTGTGGTGGTGCATGCTGGTAGGATTTGCTGAAGGAGACAGAGGCAGGCGGATCTCTATGAGTGTGAGGCCAGCCTGGGCTACTAAGTGAGCTCCAGGAAAGGCACAAAGATAAGCAGAGATCCGCCTGACTCTGCTTCCCGAGTGCTGGTATGAAAGGTGTGTGCCACCACCACCTGGCTTTCCTATGCTTGCTAATAGCTCTGACCCCCGGGCAACTTTAATTATTAACCTACAATTAAAATCACATATCAGTACGAATAAAATCCTACCATACCTCTCCCCTCTCGTGTGTGTGTGTGTGTG
Organism: Peromyscus leucopus; assembly: GCF_004664715.2. Classification (NCBI taxonomy): domain Eukaryota; kingdom Metazoa; phylum Chordata; class Mammalia; order Rodentia; family Cricetidae; genus Peromyscus; species Peromyscus leucopus. Next base: position 80,730,698 of record NC_051075.1, read on the forward strand.
TGTGTGTGTGTGTGTGTGTGTGTGTGTGTATAGCATCTCTATCTCTGGATGCCTTAGTCTAATAGATCTCCTTGGACTAGTACTGGTCAGGGGACCCAAGACTGGAGGTAGGTGAGTGATGCTCTGAGTCTCTACTGCTAGTTGAACTCTAGGCTTCCTGGGATGGTCTCAGGCTGACTGACTGGTAGGCTGCAGGCTGATGGACAAGTCTGGAGTTGAGCTAATGGGAGGCCAGGTTCTAACTATGTGGTGTGATGGGCCCCAGGATGGGTCTGAGGTGGAGTAGACTACACTGTGGAACCTAAGGAAAGGCTTTGCCACAGGGATGGCAGTGAATGGCTGCAGGTGTCTGAAGTGGCATGGGTTTTTTGCACCATTGCCTCAGCCTGGGCTTCTTTGCCAGGTGTCTGTCTGATGTCTGTGTCCATTGCTCCTGACTGTTACTTTCTGAACAACTGCTTGTGTAGCCTTTCTGAGAGGATTTGTGTTTGGCAAAGACATCACAGTGCTGCTTCTCATGCCTACTCCTGTGAGCTGTCCCTCCAGACCTGACTGGAGGACAGAGCAGGTGAGACTTTGTTGCTGGAAATGTGGAGCAGATGCCATTTTGGGCCCTGGTGTCATGGTGTTCCAGGAGCTGTGGGATATCTGTTGCTCTTGCAAGTCTTTACTGGATGTCACAGGCTCATAAGCAGGGACACCTTCCTGTAGGAGATGGCTGACTCTATCTGCCTGCAGCTTCTCCCCTGAAGGGTGGGTTTTGGTGGAGAGTACTGAGCCAAGATGAGAGAGTAAGCTTGTCCTACCCCAAGGTACCAAGGAATGCAGATACTCAGGGACAGCTGAGTGGTTGGGGTCAAAGACAAAGCCCGGATGGGTCTGGGTCTGGGGGCTGGTTTTGGAGTGCAGTTTTGGCTACAGCCTTTCTTACAGTGGTAGTTCCAGTTATACCCACTGTGATACTAACCTGTTCAAGATCCTCCCAGGGCCTCAGAGCCTTCTTGCTAAGTAGAGGACAAGTAGTTTTCACCTGTGGGCAGAGCTGGTGTCATAGCCTGAGCAGTGGGTGACCTCAGGGCAAGTTTTATGTGTGATGTATGACACTGTGGTTATAACCGTATCCAGCATAATAACCACAGTGCCTCAGGCTGGCACAAATTCCCCTCCATTGTGTGGTTACTTCCATGCATCTTCATAACAGGGTCCCCTGGGGGTGACTCTAGCAGAAACTTCTTAGCCTGTGCTCCTTCACTTTGTCAGGACTTAGTGTCCCCTGGGACCTTGTGTGACCTTGTAGTGTGTGTGTGGGGTCCTTTCACACTGACTTCCCTACTGAGATCTCAGGGTTTCCTGCCCCAGGGCAGAATGGCTCTGTCTGTGTGGGGTTTACCATGTCGGGTGGGGGCACTGCAGAGGGCAGTGCTTGAACCTGTCATGGGTACTGTTATAGGAGCCCTAACAGTATAGCTAGACCAGAGCCTGGGGACATCAACCCTAACTCAAGTGGGTTGTCCAGCTCAGAGCTGAGACCCCAGACCAAGCCTAGGGTATAATATATACCACTGGCACCTTAGTAGAGGGATAAGGTTTATCCAAGGCCTTGGAGACTGATCTGAACCACTGTGGAAGATATTCCCTAGTGAGGGAGCTCATACAGAATCTTCCTCCTGTCACATTGTGACAGCTCATAGGTCTGAAACCTCTGCAGTGGCTCTCTGCTGTTCCTGTGACTGTCTTCTGTCTATAGTTGCCCTTGGCTCTAGCAGAGATGGGACATGAGGCAGGTGGATGTCCTGTGCCTGGCACTGGGCCAGATTTGTACAGTGATGAAATGGTTAATGGGCCCTGAGGGTCAGTTCAGCAACAGTCCAGGACCTGCTTATATTTGTGCCCTAGTGGGAAACACACTGTGGCTTCACAATGACAACCTCACTCCACATGGTCCCGATGGGCCATGCTCACTCCTACCTTCCCAGTACTTCTGTGGCTGAGAAGACAACGAGAAGTGGAAGGGAGTAAGGAGTGAGTGCTGGGTTCTACAAGGAGCTCCTCGGGATAGGGATCCCTGGAGAGAAGTAATAGGCTCTCAATAAACCAAAATGGCCAACCCTGTCCTCAGTAGAAGCCAGAGGGGGAGACTTTGAAGAGGTCTCCTTGGTCATTCAGGGCCTTAGGCATGACAAGTTAGGAGTGGGAGATCCTCACCCCAGTGGGGTGAGGCAGACATTCTGGATGTGGAGCCCACGGTGGTTCCCACTGGCATTCTGTCCATTGACAGATTCATTATGCTCCAAGTGAACAGTAAGCTGGGAGATCATTCTGAACTTTGAATTCCCTACCAGGATATGGGGAGCTCCTATGTGGCTGAAGTCAGTCCCAGCTTCAGTACCCTGCTACCATTAGTGTTGCATCCATTCAGGTAGAAACAAGCACAGGCTCCCTGTGGTCCCCAAGTGCCTGATGACCCCCTGCCGAGGCTGTGATGTGGACATCTTTGTTTTGTGGGTGCCAGGTCAGGATGACCAGATCAAGGGTTTCTGATTGGTTGTTTAAGGCTGTCTGAGATGAGCTTGGAATGTTTCCAGGTGTGAGATGAAGCTCTCTAGGGCTATTCCTATAGGATGGAGCTATAGGTCCAGAAGCAGAGCTGAGCGGCTTCTGGTGGTGTCCTTGGACTTTGAGAGAGAGGCTGTTGCGAGCAGTCCTTAGGGTACTATGAGGACTCTGTGGTTAGTGGGAAATGCTGTGTGTGGCCTGGTGTCAATAATTGTGCCTCAATGGTCAAGATTCAGATAAACATTTTTAGGTGTCAGCTCCCCTAGACTGCCTGTTGTTTGGGCCTGAGGTGTCTGCTGGGGTCCAAAGGTTCCTGTGGGTTTTTGTTACTGGATATACCACTGTGGTTGTTACCGTAGTAATCACAGTAGAAGATCCCTTTACAAAAAGCACTGCGTGTGGATGGGCTTTGTGCTCTGCAGGAATAGTGTACAGGGGCATCATGGCCAAAAGTGCATACTCAGGGGCCATCCTGAGCAGAGGTCTACCCTGCCCTCTTGGGCTTGTATTTCTCCAGGATGTCCAGAAAGCTAGGCCTGGGGCTGCCACAGAAGTGTATTCCTAGTTCACTCAGTTTCTCAATAGAATTCTTCCTGGATGGTGCTGGGGAGGCTTTTGATGGTGGGCTGACAGAGACTTATGGAAAGGCTTGTCTCTGAGTGTCTCCATGACTGACGTGCTGCCCTTGTGCCCTGAGAGGGTGATGGTGAGGTCTGGAGACCCTGACATATAGGCAGAAGCTGCCGGCCCTGTCAGGAGAAGACTAACTTTGTGCTTTGAGGCATGCCTGCCCTTTCCTCTTTGATTCACCCTGTGTGAATCGGCTGCTGACCTATTGCCCATGTCTCCTTTTACAAGTTCTTGTGCTTCCATTCACTGGCTCTTATGTGATTTCATGACAGTTGTTTCCTAAGGGTCTCGTCCCTAGTCACCTTCTGTTCCTAGGGGACACCTTGCTATTTCCCACTGCTAGGCAGTGGGCGCCTGACCCTGGAACACAGGGACACAGGCAGTTCTTTCTCATCTCATTAACAGAGTGATTAGACTTTGCATTTTAGGATTTCAGGGGTTGAGTGAGAGGGAATCCTATGGGTGGAACTTTTTTCTCCTTTTGGATTGTAGGTCCTTTTTATTCTCAGCATTGAAGCTGATCCAAGCATGTTGCTCTGTGTGACACTCTACCCTAAAATCCTTCTTCATGCTTCCCAAGTGCAAGTCTGTCACAGTTTATTTTGTCTTCCAAGGAGGCCCTTTGCTCTCTTTTCTGTTTGTGGCTGTTCAGAGATGTTGCTGTGTCACATATTTCCGAAGAGGCTGTGGGGACACACTTAGGGCTCCATTGCTTGTTGAGAGCTGCTGATAGTGAAAATCCATGAGAGTATACAGCACTGACAGCTAGTGTTCAGAAGGTCAACCTATCAGAACTAAGGGTTCTGTTAGAGGAAACCATCATGCAAGGATTATTGGAATTCCTGCCCTTTGAATGAACTGGCTGTCTCTGGTTGTAAACTTCCTGTTTACAAAAATAACAGCTTTGATTCTCTGATTTACCGCGCAACTCATCCTGTGTGTAGACCTTATCTCATGATTGCACCTCAATCTTGGACACAACTTTCCCTATACATTTGGGGTAATTGGACAACTATCCCCAGCTGTGTTTATTTTTCATTAACTTATATCTGGTCAGGGCCATGGTCCAGACAAAAGTATTTCAGCAAAGATAGCTTTTTTGTTTTTTTGTTTCTTCTTCTTCTTCTTCTTCTTCTTCTTCTTCTTCTTCTTCTTCTTCTTCTTCTTCTTCTTCTTCTTCTTCTTCTTCTTCTTCTTCTTCTTCTATATTGGTTTTTCGAGACAGGGTTTCTCTGTGTAGTTTTGCACCTTTCCTGGATATTGCTCTGTAGCCCAGTCTGACCTCATTCTCACAGAGATCCACTGCCTCTGTCTCCCCAGGGCTGGAATTAAAGACATCTGCCACGAAGTCCCGGCAAGATATATATATATATATATTTTAAGGACAAATGCAGAGAAACAAACATTAGCTCATCTCACCCACAGATAGAGAAAAGAAGCACTAACAATTAAATCTTAACTCCTTATCTTCACCCTGGGTTATTTATGCAAGACTCTAATTTAATTTAAGAGATTTACTGCTCACACTCCTGGGTGATGTTTTAGCCATTTGCTAGTTACTGAGTTAAGGCAGTTACTTCCCACTGACCCAAGGAGACTGCCTACCTACAAGGCCAGGCAGGTGATAGGTGCTAACCTTCTTTCTTGTGCAAATTAAGTTTTTATTCCTCCACAGCCAGGGGTTATTCCTAGATTTTCTGCTCAGCAAATACTCTGAGCAAAAGTGCTTTTACTAACCAAATGCTACTTGCTCTGCCATAGGTTGCTTAGCCACCTAGCATTGTCCCCCTCCCTATCAGAAAGCAGCTGCAGCCAGGAGGAGTGGGAAAAGGTGGCCAAAGACAGTTTACTTTCTTGTGACTTATTGACCCCTAACATTCTATCTAGTCATTTCTAGTTTATAGTTTGAGCATACAAATTCCCTAATGATGTTAGCCTTTCGTGGACCCGACCAGAGAACTCCCCTTTAGTCATTCCCAATTTGGGTTGTAATTGGAAGCTGACAATTATTGTTTTATGTGTGGATCCTTATCACCTCTCTCTGTGACCCTGAAAACCTCAAGCCTAGCATTGTTTACCAAAGAATTACTGTGTGTGTGTATGTATTGGTTCTCTGAGAGCCGGGGGAGGATGGATGGAGAAGAACAAAGATGAGGACAGAGATGGAAAGAACTAGGTAGAGATGAGAGAACAGCAGGATGGACTGAGAGGAGCTAAGTAAGAGAGCAGAAAAGAAACTGTGTAGATAGAATTCACTTAGAAGAATAAAGTGAGTGGACTAAAGAACTCAGTGTGCTTAGATTCACTGAATATCCCTCAGATTAGAACCCTCAGCTGGTAGTTAGACTCTTGCATGGATCCTGGCAGCAAACAATATTGGCTGGACCTAATATTGCTTGTGCTAGTTGCTGATGCAGGAGTGGTTCCAGGGTGCCCAGCAGCCAGGCCTTGCAGCTCTTCTTGAGCTGTGTCTTTGTTCTCCAGTCTGGCAAGTTCTGCTTGCTGCTTCTGAGCTCTATGTTCTGGACAATGTCTGCAGGTCTGTTTTTCAGCATAATCTACTGACTCTCTTTAGTTACGTCTACATTAACTTTTAAAATTACTCTTGTGTGGTGATGAGGCAGGATTGAGCATGTGAGTTACTGGTAGAGCATTCACTGGCATTCACATTGCACTGTGCTTTCAATGAGACCAGATTGCCTACCTTGTTCCCAGAGTAGGCCAGAATGGGAGAATTTGAAAAGACTTCTCTCTTGTTCTGGGGCCCTTAGGGAAGTGGAGTTTACAGTGGGAGGTCATCACTCTAGAGTAGGTTGAGGCAGGGTTTCTGGTTGTGGAGACTCAGGGTTGTTCCCAGTGGCATTCTGTCTCTTGACAGATTCATAATGCTCCAAGAATGGTGCACAGAATCTTTTTGTGGTGAGCACTAAGCTAGGAGATCATTCTGCCGTTTGTGTTCCTTACCAGGATATGGGGAGCTCCTATGTGACTGAAGTCAGTTCCAGCTTCAGTATCCTGCTCCCAATAGTCTTTCATGGATCCAATTAGAAACAAGCACAGGCTCCCTGTGGTCCTCAAGAGCCTGATGACTTCCTGCCGAGGCTGAAATGTGCTCATCTTTGTCTTGTGTGTGCCAGGTCAGGATGGCCAGATCATGGGTTTCTGTTTGGTTGTTTAGGGCTGTCTGAGTTTAGCTTGGAGTGTTTCCAGGTGTGAGAGAAAGCTCTCTAGGGTTATTCCTATAGGAAGGAGCTATAGGTCCAGAAGCAGAGCTGAGCGGCTTCTGGTGGTGTCCCTGGACTTTGAGAGAGAGGCTGTTGGGAGCAGTCCTTAGGGTGCTATGAGGACTCTGTGGTTAGTGGGAAATGCTGTGTGTGGGCTGGTGTCAACCAATGTGCCTCAATGGTCAAGTTTCAGATACACATTCTTAGGTGTCAGCTCCCCTAGCCTGCCTGTTGTTTGGGTCTGAGGTGTCGGCTGGAGTCCAAAAGTTCCCAGTGGGTTTTTGCTGCTGGATATACCACTGTGGTTGTTACCGTAGTATTCACAGTAGAAGATCCCTTTACAAAAAGCACTGCCTGTGGACGGGCCTTGTGCTCCGCAGGAGTAGGTTCCAGGCGCAGCAGGGGCAGCAGTGTAGACTCAGGGGCCATCCTGAGCAAAGGTCTAGCCTGCCCTCTTGAGCTTGTATCTCTCCAGGAAGGGTCAGGTAGCTAGGCCTGGGGCTGCCACAGAAGTGTATTTTTTCTTCCATGGAGGCCCTTTGTTCCGTTTCCTGTTTGTGGCTGTTCAGACATGCTGCTGTGTCATATACTTCTGCAGAGGCTGTGGGGACACACTTAGGGCTCCATTGCTTATTGAGAGCTGCTGGTAGTGAAAATCCATGAGAGTATACAGTAGTGACAACTAGTGTTCAGAAGGTCAACCTATCAGAACTAAGGGTTCTGTTAGAGGAAACCATCATGCAAGGATTATTGGAATTCCTGCCCTTTGAATGAACTGGCTGTGTCTGGTTGTAATTTTCTTGTGCAATAGCAGTGTTGATTCTGCCTGTTTACCATGCATCTCCATGCTGTGTGTACACTTTATCTCATGATTGCACCTCAATCTTGGGCACAGCTTTCCCTATACATTTGGGGTAATTGGACAACTGTCCCCAGCTGTGTTTATTTTTCATTAACTTATATCTGGCCAGGGCCATGCTCCAGACAAAAGTATTTCAGCAAAGATACTTTTTTTTGTTCTCTCTCTCTCTCTCTCTCTCTCTCTCTCTCTCTCTCTCTCTCTCTCTCTCTCTCTTTTCAAGACAGGGTTTCTCTGTGAAGCTTTGCACCTTTCTTCTTGGATATAGCCCTCTAGACCAGGCTGTATGTGAAGTCACAGAGATCCACCTGCCTCTGCCTCCCCAGCGGTGGGCTTGAAGACATGCAGCACCACTGCCCAGTAAGATACCTTTTTTCAAGGACAAATGCAGAGAAATAAACATTAGCTCATCTCACCCACAGATAAAGAAAAGAACCACTAACAATTAAATCCCTAATCCTTACCTTCACCCTGGTTTATTTATACAAGACTCTAATTTAAGAGATTTACTGCTCACATTCCTGGGATGATGTTTTAGCCATTTACTAGTTACTGATATAAGGCAATTACTTCTCACTGACCTAAGGAGACTGCCTACAAGGTCAGGCAGGTGAAAGGTGCCAACCTTCTTTCTTGTGCAAAGAGAGTTTTTATTCTTCCCCAGCAGGTTGTTTTCCTAGATTTTCTGCTCAGCAATTACTCTGAGCAAAAGTGCTTTTACTAACCTAATGCTACTTGCTCTGCCATAGGTTGCTTAGCTACCTAGCATATGTCCCCCTCCCTATCAGAAAGCAGCTGCAGCCAGGAGTGGGAAAAGGGGGGCCAAAGACAGTTTATTTCTTGTGACTTATTGACCCCTAACATTCTATCTAGTCATTTCTAGATTTAGTTTGAGCACATAAATTCCCTAATTGATCTTAGCCTTTAGTCAACCCAACCAGAGAACTCCCCTTTAGTCACTTTCCTTTTGGGTTGTAATTGGAAGCTGGCAATTATTGATTTATGTGTGGATTCTTATCACCTCTTTCTGTGACCCTGAAAACTTCTAGCCTCGAATTGCTTTGCCAAAGAATTACTGTGTGCTTGTATATACTGGTTCTCTGAGAGCCCGGGGAGGATGGATGGAGAATAACAAAGATGAGGACAGAGATGGAAAGAACTAGGTAGAGATGAGAGAACAGCAGAAGGGACTGAGAGCCCGAGGGACTGAGAGGAGCTAAGTAAGAGAGCAGAAAAGAAACTGTGTAGATAGAATTGACTTAGAAGAATAAAGTGAATGGACTAAAGAACTCAGTGTGCTTAGATTCACTGAATATCCCTCAGATTAGAACCCCCAGCTGGTAGTTAGACTCTTCCACAGACTCTGGCAGCAAACAATATAGGCTGGACTATTATTGTTTGTGTTAGTTGTTGATGTAGGAGTGGTTCCCAGTGGGTTTTTTGCTGCTGGATATACCACTGTGGTAGTTATTGTAGTAATCACAGTAGAAGATTCCTTCACAAAAACCCTGTCCGTGGATGGGCCTTGTGCTCTGCAGGACTAGGGTCCAGGGGCAGCATGGGCAGTGGTACAGACTCAGGGGCCATCCTGAGCAAAGGTCTAGCCTGCCCTCTTGAGCTTGTATTTCTCCAGGAGGTCCAGAAAGCTGGGCCTGGGGCAGCCACAGAAGTATATTCCTACTTCACTCAGTTACTCAATAGAATTCTTCCTGGATGGTGCTGGGGAGGCTTCTGAGGGAGGGCTGACAGAGACTTATGGAAAGGCTTGTCTCTGAGTGGCTCCATGACTGACATGCTGCCTTTGTGCCCTGGAGAGTGTGATGGTGAGGTCTGGAGATCCTGACTTGTGGGCAGATGGGCAAGGGCAGAAGCTGCAGGCCCTGTCAGGAGAAGACTGACTTTCTGCTTTGAGGCATGCCTGCCCTTTCCTCTTTGAATACCCCAGAGACTATATATACCCTCCCTAGAGAGCCTGGTCATCTCCCTCTCTGTCTGTGTGAATCGGCTGCTGACCTGTTGCCCATGTCTCCTTTTACAAGTTCTTGTGCTTCCATTCACTGGCTCTTATGTGATGTCATGACAGTTGTTTCCTAAGGGTCTTGTCCCTAGTCACCTTCTGTTCCTGGGGGACACCCTGGTATTTCCCACTGTTAGGCAGTGGGGGCCTGACCCTGGAACACAGGGACACAGGCAGTTCTTTCTCATCTCATTAACAGAGTGATTAGACTTTGCTTGTTAGGATTTCAGGGGTTGAGTGAGAGGGAATCCTATGGGTGGAACTTTTTTCTCCTTTTGGATTGTAGGTCCTTCTTATTCTCAACATTGAAGCTGATCCAAGCATGTTGCTCTGTGTGACACTCTACCCTAAAATCCTTCTTTATGCTTCCCATGTGCAAGTCTGTCACAATTTCTTTTTTTTTCCCATGGAGGCCCTTTGTTCTGTTTCCTATTTTTGGCTGTTCAGAGATGTTGCTGTGTCACATATTTCCGCAGAGGCTGTCGGGGCACACTTAGGGCTCCATTCCTGAAGTAGGAATGGTTCCACTGTGCCCAGGAGCAATGCCTGGCAGCTCTTCTTGAGCTTTGTCTTTGTTTTCCAGTGTGAGAAGTTCTGCTTGCTGTCTGAGCTCTATGTTCTGGACAATGTCTGCAGGTCTGTCTTTCAGCGTAACCTACTGACTCTCTTTAGTTATGTCTACATTAACTTTTAAATTTACTGTTGTGGTGAGCAATGAAAAAGCAACCATGATAGAGGGAGACATCATGGGGATAGGGAGAAATTGGGAGCTAGTGAAGTTCCCAGTGATCCACAAGAATGATTCCACCTTAGACTACTAGCAGTAGTAGAGAGGGTGCCTGAAGTGGCCTACTCCAGTAATCAGATCAGTGAATACCCTAACTGTCATCATAGAGCCTTCATCCAGTAACTGATTGAAGCAGATGCAGAGAACCACAGCCAAACACTCTAGGAGTCCAGTCAAAGAAAGAGAAAGGGGATTCTATGAGCAAGGGGCATCAGTATCATGATGGGGAAACCTACAGAGACAACCAAACCAAGCTAGTGGGAACTCATGAACTGTGGACCAATAGCTGTGGAGTCTCCATGGAACTGGACTAGGCCCTCTGCATAGGCAAGATAGTTGTATAGTTTGATCTGCTTAAGGGGCCCCTGGGAGTGGGATCAGGATCCAACCCTGGTGAATGAGTAGGCTCTTTGGAGCCCAGTGCCTATGGTGGAACTCCTTACATAGTCTTGGTGCAGGTGGAGGGGCTTGGACCTGCCTCAACTCAGTGTATCAGGCTCTGCTGACTCCCCATGGGAGGCCTTGCCTTGGAGGAGGTGGGAATGGGAGGTGGGTTGGGGGAGAGAGGAGGAAGAGGAGGGGGATCTCTGGTTGGTATGCTAATTTCTTAATAAAATAAAATTACTGTTGCATAGTGTTGAGGCAGGACTGAGACTATAGCCTAGTAGTTGAGCATTCCCTGGCATGCACATGGCCCTTGGCTCAATGCCCTGCAACACAGTCACACAGTGCTAACGGAGGTCTCATTGGCAGGGGCTATATTTATAATATAAATGTAAGGAAAGTTGTAGACAAAAGTGTATGTACTCCTCACACATCCACTCCTGGGCTCCCATTGCCTGGATAACCTATAGAATCCCTTGATATTCCTTCGCTGTGTGGAAGACTCTGTGGCTTGCTTCCCCTCTCCTCACTTGTGAGGGGGTGGAGGTCCACAGCCCCTGTTTCCAGTTTCAATGCATGATGTTCTTTGGCCTGATGTTTTGTCAGTATCACCATGTATAGGGGAATCTCAGGTCAGAGGCTATTTTGACAGCTCTCTTGGCAGATCTAACTTAAGGACCCAGCCCTGCCATGGTTTAGGGGCATCAGGGTCTGTGCCAGTGTCAAAGTAGAGAACCTCATTTTTGTGCAATACTCTCACTGTGACACAAGCCCTCACAAGTCTCCCATTGTTGGTGTTGTCTTTGGGTAGACGGTTTGGCTTAGGGACAGATCTGCTGTAGAGATGCTATTGTTTCTGGTGTGTTTTGGGTCAGAGCTAAAGGACTCAGACCTCTGGAGGGGGATCCTGGAAGACTCCTGGCTAGCCCTGGGGCCAAATATTGATCTAGGAGAGGGAACTCTTGGTGGGATAGACACACTTATTTCTCCTCTACCACTTTGGTGTCGGACAGGGCTCTTGGATGGGGTTTTCTTAGTAATGCGTGCACAGGGACTTTGTGTCTCCCTCCATCCTAATTTTGTCCCATGTTTCGTCTTTCAGTTTACATGTCCCCAGAATGTCCAGGAAGGTTTTATTCCCTCCTCTCAAATCTGGTATTTACTACTGGCAGTCACCCTCGGGCTGTGTTTAGATCCTCAGTATTTCCCTAAGCTTGACCCCTGAGGCATCAGGGGTCACACAGGCTAAGTGAGTACAGAGATGTCAGCTTTGAATTCTCTTCTCCGATTGTAGGCCAGATGGCCACACATCTCCCTCTGTCTAGTCCTGAGTAGGAATGGTCCCTGTGAAACAGATTCGAGGAACAACCAGGCATTTCAGGTCCTGGTGGCACTGGAGATCTTTCATTTCCGGCCCTGGGGAGAGGTGGGAGGTCTGGTTAGTGTACTGGCTCACCTGCTTTCTCACATACGCTCCATGGGCTTTGCTGCCATCTGGAGCCCACTGCTCACAGGAGCCATGGGCTCCTTCGGGGCTCATTTTAGAATTTAAAGGCCTCCGCTGCTGTTCCTAAGAAAGGCTCAGGGCAGTTGGGGAGCCCTGTCTGGGTGTGAGTGGCTGTTCACCTTCTTTATTGCTGCTGGGGGAGGGAGGGGACTGTTTTCCTTGGCCTTCCCTGTCTAGGGCTGATGAGCGACTGTCCAGGGACCCAGTGGCACTGGTACCTAGTTTTAGAATCTACTTTTTCTGGTGGTTTTATTTCTTTGAAGACTTGAGGCCTTCACGGATGACTGGATGCCTCGGAGCCTTGTCTTGCATTTTCCCACAGTAACGATTCCGCGACTCCAGTTTAAAAGTAGTTCTGGGTCAATGGTCCGATTCGAGGCCTCTGGCTTCTGCTACACTGTCAATACTGGATCTTCACGGGGACTGCTCCTGGATATCCTGTTGCTGCCCTGTGAAGATCCTGCAGCTTTGGGTCTGCAGAACTGGCCCTTTCATGTGCTCAAGCAGTTCTTAAATGGGGTACATGTTGGGGTGGGCCAACTCAAAGCCCCAGATCTGGGCCTGTGTGGTAGCTGAATTGGTTGGCCCACCCACTCTCCTTCACCCTCACCACCAGCTCTCCAGCACTGCCCTGATGAGGGGCAGGGCCAGCTCTCCCATACCCACACTGCCAGGGACAGCTCTGCCATCAGAGCCAGCTCTACTGTGTTGCCCAGGCAAGGCGCAGGGCACACTCTCAGCTGGCAAGAGGTGGGGCCAAGTCTCCAGCATGCAACTTCCAGGGCTAGCTCTCCAGTCTGCCACAGCCAGCTCTTCAGCACTCATTCATGCCTTCAGGGCAGGCTCCCCAGTACCCACTCCCATCAGGGCCACCTCTACTGTGCTGCCCAGGCACCCTTTCCTTCTTTTAACACTCCCTTTACTTAAAATATTCTAATTTCTGCCGTCCTAGCCCACTAATATTCAAGTTCTTTCCATTATAACTCTAAAAGGAAGATCCTTCTAGTCCACAAAGAAATGAAATCTGTGGTTCAAACGACACCAGGGACCAGTTCCTCTTTACCTGGCTGGAATCAGTCTCTCAAGATATTCAAAAGGCCGGGCGGTGGTGGTGCACGCCTTTAATCCCAGCACTCAGGAGGCAGAGGCAGGCGGATCTCTGTGAGTTCGAGGCCAGCCTGGTTTACAAAGTGAGTTCCAGGAAAGGCGCAAAACATACACAAAAGAAACTCTGTCTCGAAAAACCAAAAAAAAAAAAAGATATTCAAATGAAGCAAACATGAACTGCTCTGTGGAGCACTTCTGGCAAAGACTTGACTTCATAATCTGTACTCTTGGGATATAAGGAGAAGGTGGGAATGGAGGGTGGACTGGGGGTAAGGGGAGGGCGTGGGAGGGGGGAGAATAGGGGAACCCATGGCTGATATGTAGAATTGAATGGTATTGTAAAATAAAAAATATATATCACAAAAAAAAAATAAATAAATAAAAGTAGTTCTGGGGGATTGTAGTGACTGACACCAGGATTCTGCCCTCTTGTGGAGAGCAAGGGACACAGATCTCCTCTCCTGATGTGGCCTTGTGAAGAGGAGTATGGGATCCATAAAGATGCTCCTAAGATGTAGGACACATAGACATCTCGGATTAGAACTCATAACTGAAAGCCTCAACAGATGCCTCAGGAGTGGGAGATAGGTATTATCAGGGTGGTCAGTTCTTTAATTTCACAGGTAGGTTTCTAGCAGCTGAGATGTCCTAGGAAAAGGCATAGGACACAGGTTCATACTTCTGAAAGCTGTGTGTAAAGCTGGTTGTCTCTGTGAAGGGGCTTTGAAGGGGGTTTGCATGTGCTGAGATTTGGCAGGTGTGGGACAAGTGAGAGGAGTTCTCTGGACATCCCTGAGGAGGGGCTTGTGTGGAGGTCAACAGCTACATTGGTTGTGGTTGCCTGTGCGGAGACTGGTGCAAAGTGGATGAGCTTCGAGACTACAGCATAATTAGAACCTTGCTGCTGCAGGCAGCGCTTGCACTGTCTGCCTGGAGGTTCTTGCTGCCTCTGCCATCGGCTCTGCACTGGGTGAGCCCTGTGGGAGTGTTAACTGGCCACAGAGTCAGGCAGGACCAGTGTGACTGCCAGGGAATGGACCCAGAGGAAGCTGGATGCCTAGGCTGCCCTGCTGAAGTCAGTCAAGAGATGCTCTTCTAAAAGATTCTGCATATTTCTGACTTTCTGTGGACTGACTGGAGGTTTTTCTGGCTGAAAAACAAGACAGCTTCTGTAATCTCAGAGGTGCCCTGGTAAGGCCAAGAATGGATTAGGAGGATGCTCCAGCGGTTCTATGGAGATCAGTGATAAATGGTTGTTGTTTATGGGGCTTGTTGGGGATAATTAATAAATTATATTTCATCTCATAACACTATAGTACCTGTGGCCATCTTAGATGAGTGAATTAAAGATTCTTGAGGCTGCAGTGTAGGAAACAAGGAGGCATATTAGAGACTGAGAGAGGGTACTTGGAGTGATGTGACATGCCTCAGCTTCTGCTTGCCCACTCCTCTTCTGTAGTATGGAAGCAGAGGAAAAACAATCAAAATGCCTGCTTAAGGAGGATTGATTCGGGACCATGGCTCAACAGAGAAACCATCTAGGTAGGGATTTGTGGCTGTGGCACAGGCAGAGCCTGAATCACTGAGAACATCAGGGTCTGGAGGACCAGAGCCTACGTGGGACAGCAGAAGATGAGGAGCACAAATGATGAGATCTTTCTAAACAAGCGGGGAGCTTGATGTTTTCGAATTCCACAAGGACGTGTCCAAAGGGAGCTGGAAATGGATCAGTGAAAGGGTTGGGTCAGTACTGAGACTTGGAAGCCATCATGAAAACTCCAGATCTCAGTCCCTTTATTTCCACCAGTATTTCCACTTGCCTATGCCCAAACCCAAAATGTGATGTTCAAACTCTCGTGCTGTGGGTATCAGAGGTCAGGGATTGGAACACAGCTGTGTAAACATTTAACATTCCCTGTCTCTGTCCCTCTCCCTCCTCTCACCTCTCATCTCTCTCTGCCTGTTTTTGTCACCTGCACCTGAGAGTCCACTTAGCTGGGTGAGCCAGTTCTCTGGAGCTGGCCAGGCAGAGCATGCAAAGACGAATCTGGTCACCAGGAGGCATCTGAAATCTGCTCTGTGATCTGTGCCAGGGGCATGAAGTGACATGCCTTTGTGACCTGACTCCAAGGTGCTCTGACAGGGTTGGGCCTGGCGTAGGAGCAGGAGCAGGGTGTGTGTGTGTGTGTGTGTGTGTGTGTGTGTGTGTGTGTGTGAGAGAGAGAGATAGAGAGAGAGAGAGAGAGAGAGAGACAGACAGACAGACAGACAGACAGACAGACACAGAGATAGACACAGACAGAGAGACTGGAGAGGCTGGCTCTGGCACTCCCTACTTGTGTAGATACCCCATCTACACCCTTCACTTTAGACATAAAACCACGCTGTGCTTTGTGTGATCATTTGTCCACATAGGTCATGGGAGTCCAGCCTGGTGGCATGCAGAGCCTCAGAGTAACGACAAGGGGTCATGAGCCTTGAGAAGCCTTTCCCAAACTGCAGTATGAGCCCATGTCCCCAAATTGGTCACCAATAATAGAGCACATGATCCCACACCCTAATTGATGAATGCCTAACAGGGCTTTCATCTCCTGTTACCACAACCAGACAGGAATCCAACCACTTCCTCCCTCCCTACTCTTAAGAACCTCCCATGGGCATTAGGTACAGTGACGCTAGTAACCACAGGGCGGCAGCAGAGGCCTATTTATGGGAATCTGGCAGGTCAGTAGGCTGGAGACTGGGCTGGGAGGGTAGGAAGGTGCAATCTGACTCCAGTGGTCCTGCAGAGGATTTTTTGGCCTGTACACTTAGAGGAGATAGAGACTTCTGAGAGGAGGTAAACTGATAAAACCCCATGTTTTTCTCATGTCATATAAGATGCCTGCTGCCATACAATCTGTCTGTGTGGCTGCAGATTTTAGTCATGTGTCTGAGACAGGGCCTGTCAAGACACTCCGTGGTGATGTCACTTATTGCCCCCTTTCTCTATTGAGATTTTTGGAGGAAACGCAGAGGATGCTTCTCCTTCTACAAAATTAAGAGATATGAAAGCCCTAATGACAACCTGGGGAAAGTGTGTGACATACTTCTTGTACATTCACACAAAAGAGAGCTGCTGGTATCCCCCACTTAGAACTGATCAGCCTGCATGTTTGAAGTAATCTCAATGGTCCGGAAGGAAATATACTAAGGGTTGGAGGGGACCAACAGCTGGAACTAAGACAGGGTCAGAGAGATGGGATTTTTAAAAATTCTAGAGTTCCGAGGTGTTTCAGACAGTATCCCAAAGAATTCAACATGTGGAAATCCCAAAACTCCCAAGTAAAACCCAAAAAGGTAAAACCATTTGTAAATAGTTAACTATGAACTCAAATAAAAATAAGTTAGAAGAATAAAAAACATCATACCTAAAAGGGTAATATTCACAGTGTTTACCTCCAACTTCCAGAAATGAGAGAAATATGAGACAAAATAAAAAGGAAAATTGACTTGTAGAGACAGAGCCAGAGTAACACTGGGAAGCAAACAGACTCAGATGACTGAAAATGTGGTCGTGATATGTTGTATGTCCAGAGCCTGTCCAGAGGAGTCACCTCTGCTTCTTCTGCCTTTTCTCTCCTAGTGGACTTCATAGATGTTGCTTTGGACCCCGCTTCACCTCCATCTCAGCTAACATCACCAGGCTCACTCCTGCCACACCCAGTAATTGTTACCTAACTCCTCAAGTTGTCTGGGAAACCAGCAGGGCTAGGAGCCTGAAGAAGCCTTTTGTCCACCGTCAGTGTCTCCTCCACCAGGCAGGGCCACAGCAGAGGGTTTTAGCCTAGCTTCATCCAGGATGTTATCTTGGACCTGGGGCATGAAGCCAGTGGAAAGACCTGTGACTCCCAGGCTCCCCCTCTTACTGGTAGCACTCTGGGTGCTGCTCCTGGTTCCAAGCCACTGTTTTCAAGGCCGTCCCACATGGCGTTTTATCTCATCAGAGGTGGTCATTCCTCAGAAGGAGACATACCATGGTAAGGGATTTCAACCACCAGGACGGCTCTCCTACAGCTTGCGTTTCAGGGGCCAGAGACACACCATCCACCTGAGAAGAAAGACACTTATTTGGCCCAGGCACTTGCTGCTGACAACTCAGGATGACCAAGGAGCCTTACAGATGGATTATCCATTTTTCCCTGCAGATTGTTATTATATTGGCTATCTAGAGGGGATTCCTCAATCCATGGTCACTCTGGATACTTGTTATGGGGGCCTGGATGGGGTCATAATGTTTGATGACCTTGTCTATGAAATCAAACCCCTCAATGATTCACACAGGTTCGAGCACTTTATTTCTCAGATAGTGGCTGATTCTGAAACAGTTGGGCCTATGAATGAATGGAAGCATGTGGACCATAGCGTAGGCCCCCTCTCCTACAAAACAAATTTCACTATGGTGCCCAGAATATCTAGTAGAGACTATGCTACACATTCAGCTGCTGTAAAAGGCCATTTTCAAGCAACTTATTCTGTATATGAAGGACCCAGAAATGTTCATACAATTTGCATATATTTGTTTTCCCTTATCAGTTTAATGGACACCTATATGAGAAATATCCATATGCGCTACTATGTCTTTCTCTTCACTGTGTATAACATAAGGGATCCATTTAGTCATGACACCAGAGTACCAGGAAGTCCGTCTCACTCATACTATATCGCAAACTTTTATGAAAGATTTACACCTGACGCTTCAAGTATAATTAATAGGGATTCGCCCGCAGATAATGACTTTAGACCTATTTCAAGGAGTATCTGTAGTTCCAATGCTCTAACCTGGATTGGTCAAAATAGACGATTCTATGTATATGTGTCTGTTGTAGTAGCCAACCGTATAGGGAGGAATTTAGGTATGGATTTTGATGATGAGAGATTCTGTGTTTGCCAGAGAAGGCGCACCTGTGTTATGTTCAGGACACCTCTGCTAACAGATGTTTACAGCAATTGTTCCCTTGTAGAGATAAACCAAATACTCAATACCCCCGGTACCATGCCGTGTCTTTTCTATGACCGTCATACTTATTATAATACATCAGTGACCTATAGTATTTGTGGCAATGCGGTACTAAATGAAGGTGAGCAATGTGACTGTGGCTCACACAAGGCATGTTATGCAGATTCCTGCTGCCAGAGTGATTGCAGGTTCACAAGAGGTAGCATTTGTGATAGAGAATCATGCTGCATAAACTGCACCTATAGTCCTGCTGGGACACTCTGCAGAAGTGTCCACAACATATGTGATCTTCCAGAGTACTGCAGTGGGAATGGACTCCATTGCCCAACAGACTCTTATCTGCAAGATGGAACACCATGCTCAGAAGAGGGTTACTGCTATCGAGGAAACTGCACCGATCGCAGTATGCATTGCAAGGAAATCTTTGGTGCAAGTGCTCGTGATGGCAATCAAAAGTGCTATGACATCAATAAGGAACGGTATCGATTTGGACATTGTCAGAGAGCAGAAGAAAGCCTCTTATTCACACCTTGTGCTGACAGAGATAAGATGTGTGGAAGGTTGCAGTGTACCAATATCACCCACCTACCACACTTGCAGGAACATGTTTCATTCCATCAGTCACTTATTGCTGGGTTTTCCTGTTTTGGGCTCGATGAGCATCGTTCAACAGAATCAACAGATGTGGGACGGGTGAGACATGGTACTCCATGTTCCCAAACCAATTTCTGTGATCGAGGGTCTTGCAATGGAACTTTGACTGAACTGAATTATGACTGCACCCCGGAAAAGTGCAATTTTAGAGGAGTATGCAATAATCATCGGAATTGCCATTGTCATGTAGGTTGGGACCCTCCAGACTGCGTGGGAGAAGGACCTGGAGGGAGTGTAAACAGTGGACCCCCTCCACGTAAAATGCACACAATAAGACAGAGCCAACTACCAGTGATATATATAAGAGTGGTCGTTGGTCGTATTTATGTCTTTATAGGCTCATTGCTCTTTGGGATGGCTGTTCGTGTAGCAGCTACAAAGACTATCAAATTAGAAGACTTGCAGGCTGCTTTACTTCGGCATGGAACTTCAGCCACTGCGCCAAAGTAAAAAATGAGTGAGCCTCCTGGCCCCTGTAAAATAGAGAGAAATAAAAAGAAAACATGAATGTCAGTAAGAAGACAAGGTAAAACTCAAGAGCACAGTTCTGAAGAGCCTGAGTCTACTTTGTGCGGCCACGGGAGGTGTTGGATTCTGAGGCCATCTGTCTTTGATATGTTGCTGATGCTCACACTGGAATAAATCTTTCAACATTGCAAATTGGTGTCATCTGTACTTTTTGTAAGTTGTTAGGAGCTGCCCTAAGCTTGCTCCTTTGTTAGTAGAAGAAGCCCTTGAGCCAGGAATGCTCTGGGTCTTAGGTCTCTGGTCTCTGGTTAAAGGAAGTTGTCTGCATCTCTTTTAAGAACATATCTAGAGTGACTGTAAAATGTGGTTCCTGAGCACTGACTCTGTCCCAACCCTTGTTACCATGTTTGTTAGTGGCACTCTCTCTCACAGCTTGTGGACAGGATTTTCAAGGACACTGCTTAGAGGAATGGAGGGAGTGAAGGCAGACTTGGCATCCAGTTGAGGGTGTGTTATAGGAGCACAGAAGCCTCACCTCATACTAAGCCAGGGAACTGATATTTACAACATCACCATTAACACAGATCCATGGCTCACTATGCATACTACCCACAACCTCATGGAAAGAGCCTTCCCAAGGCCCCACTGTCAGAATATCACAAAGAACCCAATCTGGAGAAGGGTATGCTGAGTCTCCTGGAGGAAGGCTCTGAGGGCACAGGACAGATGCCATTGGCCATGTAGGAGCTGCAGCAGATGGCAGTTGAAGTTCAGGTGTCAGCCACCAGGAGGAAAATTCCTGAGGGGGAATCTCAGATAGGCAAGGCCCTGAGACCATAGACTTCCAGAGTGTCTTCTGCTCCGCTGTGCCTTTACATGTTTGAGGCTGCCATCTTTCCCTGGAATTGGGCAAGGTGAGAATGGGTGCAGGGAGGTCCCCACTGCCTGTAATATGTTTATCTCATGGAAACATCCTGTTCTACTGGGCCCTTTTACCTGTGGATTATTATGAAGGTGATTTTTTTTTTAAACTGTACTGTCGAGTGATAATAATGTTAGTTTAAAAGAGTTTTGATGATAATAAAAACAAGGAATTGTCACACAGCTAGACCACATGAGTTTCTATTGCGGAGGCATATAGACTGTGGCTTAGGCTAATAATTAAGAAAAAATAATTGAGTCCCAGTAGCCCAGCTAGTTTGAATTCTTCTAATCTTAATGTAGGGAGGTGTGTTCACAGGATCGAGTGTGCATAGTAGCTGAAACAAAGCTTTGAAAATAATGTTAGACTAAGATGTTTTAGTCAAATATCTTTGAGGTGAAAAACCCAAGAAGACAATCTAAAGTTTTAGAAAGGCTTATAGTTGAGTGAGGACTCTTTAAGGTCAAGAAACAATAACAAAGAAGCCCAATTACCATTTGCTGAGTACTTTCTTGCTAGGATTGGTTGATAACCAAAGATGATGATTATTTCCTTTGGCCCATTTTTGCCCTTAATCTCCTGAATATTCATTATATATAAAACTATTGACATTTGGGTATATAACCTGAAGACTTAAAGGAGAGCTGACTGATTCTTTTTCATATGTAAAAGTTCAAATTTGTGATTCCTTTAAGTTTCCTTACAAGATTACCTTTCAAGATAAGTAACAAAGTGATTGGTCCTCTCTTTTTAACCACAAAACACAGAATCCAGTAAATATATATAATCTTCCTTGCTTACACACTGTTAATCTATAACAAGTTGCTTGGGAAGGAATGTACATTGGGTTCTTGGGATAATTTGTTTTTCACCTGTAATATGTGAAATGTTTAATCATGTAAGGAATATGGAACACATGCATTTTTCCTTGTATTCGTTATATTTGTTCACTTGAAAAATAGACTGTAACCACATTGTAATTCCCATATTGCTTGAAAAATCTTGTTTTGGTACATAAGCTGTAGAAAATAAGTACACAGTAGAAGAATAGAGAGAATAAATATGGAAATCATCAAGAGAGTGTATGGGTGTCCTTCCCTTACCCCCTCAGATAAGGAAGTCATAGTACACGCTGACTCTGTGGGTTCTCTTTGACCCCTGTGCTGCTTGAGGCTACCTCCTGCAAGGCAGCAATAGACAGAGAATCAGTCTTCAGTGTGACCTAAATCTGGATATAACCTTCTCTCTTGCTTTTGTGTTCCCTGAGATATAATCTGTAGTACATGCCAGACAATTGTGCTCAGGGAAAGGGCTGTTCTGTTAATATGGGGTATGTGCTCAATTTACTTTTATTCACATGTTTTTCTGAACTCAAATAACCTCCCTTGAATCATTGCCTCCTTTGTTGCTTCAACATACAAAAGTACACTAAAATGAAGAAAAGTTGTCTGCAGCATTAGACTGTAGGTCACCTCATTCCTTTAGGCTCTGTTCATCCCCAGTTTCCCTCCTGAACTGACAGGAGATAATTTACACCCCAATACCAGAGGAATGAGATTGCTGCTCTGACCCATGCTCCTGCACTCCCTAATGATTCTCAACCCCAGAAAAGACAGTTCTAGCAACCAAACAGCCACCACTGGGTCCCCAAACCAGGAGGATTAAACAGCATAATGGGATTGACTGTTTTGGTGTGAATGTGGTACCCCCTGAGCGGGTTGAGAGTCTGAAATTCTTCCCTCTGGAGGCTGTGAAGAAAACTAAGTGGTTTAAACCAGACCATAGGAAGTTCACCTTAGTCCTTTTTCTTCCTTACATATATAGGTGTGCAGAATGTATCTGCCTTAGTAGCTAAGTGAGTGAATATTGCTCTTCCAGTGTTTGAGAAAGGCAGACTTCATCTAGTATAATGACCACTATCCAGAGCCATAGAAGTTGTGACAGATATGCAAGGACTGACCACAGAGGACCATGCTGTTGTGAGCATTTTTTACTGAGGGAATCATAAACAATATCCACCCCTTCCTTATAAGGTCTCAATTGACATGGACCAGCAGGCCATTCTTCAGTGATAGAGTCCTAAGGCAGAAGACTTAGATGAGAAAATAAAGAAGACTGGAAAGTGTGTGTGTGTGTGTGTGTGTGTGTGTGTGTGTGTGTGTGTCTGTTTGTGTGTGTATGTGTGTGTGCGCTCATGTGTATGTATGTGTGTGATATTCAAAGGCTCAGACACATTATTTTATTTAAAGGGAGGGTAATTGTCCAATGGGAAAAATGTGTTCCAGAGTAGGAGCAATCATCTCTTTAGGTATTAAGATCCAGTTGAGGACCTTCTGAGGCAAACACACTGAGTTTGAAGTAAAGGGCCCAGATTCCATGCTCAGGGTCAGCATCTCTGCTCATACAGCGCTGGACAATCTGATAGTATTTGATGAGGAAGTGGGTCATTAGCCCAATTATCATCTGAAAGAGAGAGTTTGTGGAATTAGGTTTAGAAGTTTGAGCTGCTTATTACAAATGGTGATGCTATGAACTAGGTTGATCAAGTGTCCTTATGTTATGATTGAGTATCCCTTATGTATATGCCCAAGAGTGGCATCATTGGGTCTTGAGTTAGATTGATTCCCAATTTTCTGAGAAGTCACCATACTGATTTCCAGAGCGGCATGTACAAGTTTGCACTCCCACTCTGGTGCAATTAATGTTACATCCACAACTGTGTCTACAAGACCTTCCATGAGAACATCATTTATTCATATTTTTAGTTTTGGTCTTAGTTTTTTTATTGAAGTTTGCCAAAAAGTTCACTTTATGCTTGCTCCTGAATTTTTGTTCTCTTTGCTATAGCTGTTCTATCACACCGAGCAGTATGGTTTATTACAGTAGGCATTTAGTTATTTATTTGCTCTGAGATGGGGTTTCTTCTACAATGGCAGGAAAGAACTGAACTGAATTTGCCATGGGAGCATGCAAGAGGCACCTCAGGAACTTTCCTGATGGCAAAGGGAAAGGATCACCTTGTCTGTCCCTTGTACATCTACATTCATCAGTCCAGTGTTTGTCTTTACCACACCTTCTGCATAATCCAGAAGGTAGGGGCATTCTGTTGTCATTGTTCCTTGAAGAAACATTGTTTCTAGGAATGCCCTGTGTACACTCCCTTTTTAGGTACCTTGTTTACTGCAATTAAAGCATCTGACATAATGACTTTTCTTTGACCCTCTGAAAATCACCTCTCCTATCCAAGTATCATCACAGTCATGAGATTCAATGTTAATTGTATTTCTGATCCATTCCTCCAAGGGTGCTGATCTTGCCTTTAATGACCTAATCACCCTTTTGCATGCTGCACTGGCATTTTCAAAAGCCAGAGATTCAATTATTATCTGTCTAGCTTCTGAATTTGGTATCATTCTATTTACTGCTAAAGACAGCCATTGTAAGAAATCCATGAAGGTTTCTTTTGGGCCCTGTATATCTTTCATAAATGACTCAATTTTCTTTCCTACTTCTTCAGTTCTGTCCCATGCATTTAGGGCTGACATTTGGCATAAAATTAGGGTGTAGTCATTATATAAAAATTGTCTTTGTATATCAGCATAATAGCCTTCTCCAAGAAGTTGATTTTGAGAAATTTCAATACCTCTAGTTCTACCTCATTGTTCTATAGTCTTTGTCTTCTCCTTCTACCAGGTCATTCATTGTAACTATGGACCAGCCTCTAGGACAGATGTAACCAAATCTTTCCAGTTCTGAGGTATAATTCTGTTACAAGTTGACCACGAGTTTAACATATGCTTTACAAATAGAGAATGCATACCATATGAGACTATAGTTCCTTTCAATCTCCACAAAACTAACGATTCCACCGGAGTCCAGTTAGCTTGTACATAGCCTTAAGCATTTTGCTGGTGCTGTGAGGTTACTGGCTAGATTAGTGTTTGCTGTCTGGAAATCTTAGGCTGTTTCTTTGTAACAATATAATTCAGTGCTGAGATAGGTTCACCTTTAAATTTTTCTATCTGCATCTGAATTTCTCTATAATTCATTTTAACAAGTTTTTCTAAAACTTTTATCTTGGCACTCAAATTGACCAACCTTTTTAATGTTAAAATAAAAATGATCAGACAAATAATATTCATAATTGACAATATGCAAATGCCATGAACATCAATTATCCTGTCATTTAATTGTTCTATTTTTAGACTACCTGATGTGTTATCAAACAGAGACCACATTTCCTCAATTGTAAAAGTTATTCCCATTTTTTAATGTGGGAAAAAAATTCTCTTTTAACTAATTCCTCCCTTTGAGGTATCTTAATTGATACACAAACTCTGGTGACTGCAAAGAACAGTAGAAGTCTGAGGGAATTTAAAAGCAGTTACCTAGTGTGGTAGCAATCTGAGATGGGGATCCAGAGAGAGCTCATCACCCACCAGGAGAGAAGGAGCCAAAGAGACTCTGGCCCACGTGGGATGGAGACTTTGGCTGCATCCATCTTGGGCCTGAGGCTGGGCATGTAAGGCCACAGGCAGCTTTTTCATCTGGCCAAGTGCAGCACAGGCCTGAGCACCAGGCAAGTGGCTTTTTAATGAATTCTTGCCACAAACATTGGGCCACCAGATGTAAGATGAATTGCTGAATGGTCTTATTAATAAAAAAAAAACTTGGAGGCAAATATTGGGGTAAACTGAAGATCAGAGGAATAGAACAAGCCATACCAACCCCACCTTACCAAGTTCTCAGCTTCCAAAGAGACCTACTTTCTGTATACCCATGCCAATATGTCCTTCTGTTCTTTGATCTCACTTCCTCTTTCTGCACAGTTCTGTCACTTCCTGTCTGTCTGTACAGACCTCCAGACCTTTATGGTTAACTAATGTTAGAATTAAGGAGTGTACCACCACACCTGGCTCTGTTCCCAGTGTGGCCTTGCAGTCACAGAAATCCAAATGGAGCTCTACCTCCCAAATGCTAGAATTTAAGGCGTGTGCTACAATTGCCTACTATAGGGACTGGCTTTTTCCTCTGATCCTTAGATAAGCTTTACTGGGGTACACGAAGAAAATATCACAGCAGGCTACTGATTTTTTTGAGTTAGCCTTATATCCTGCTATATTACTGAAGGAGTTTATCAGCTGTAGGAGTTCCCTGGTTGAATTCTTGGGGTCACTTATGTATACTACCATATGTCTACAAAGAGGGAAAGTTTGACTTCTTCCTTTCCAATTTGTATCCCTTTGATCTCCATTTGTTGTCTTATTGCTCTAGTTAGAACTTCAAGTACTATATTGAATACATATGGGGAGAATGGACAGCTTTGTCTTGTTCCTGATTTTAGTGGAATTGCTTTGAGTTTCTATTTAATTTGATGTTGGGTTCAGCTTGCTTTAATGTGCCTTTATTATGTTTAGGTATGTTCCCTGTGTTCCTGATCTCTCCAAGACCTTTTTCATGAAGGGTTGCTTCCTCTTGTTCTAGAGCTTTCAGATGTACTGTTAAGTTGCTAGTGTGAGATTTCTCCAACTTCTTTATGTGGGTATTTAGTGCTGTGAATTTCCCTCTTAGCACCGTTTTCATAGTGTCCCAAGTTTGAGTATGTTGTACATTCATTTTCATTGATTGGAGGAAATCTTTAATTTCTTTCTTTATTTCTCCCTTGACCCAATGGTGATTCAGTTGAGTATTATTCAGTTTCCATGAGATTGTAGTCTTTATGTAATTCTTGTTGTTGTTGAAATCTAACTTTAAGCCATGGGGGT
This sequence comes from Peromyscus leucopus, assembly GCF_004664715.2. Taxonomy (NCBI): domain Eukaryota; kingdom Metazoa; phylum Chordata; class Mammalia; order Rodentia; family Cricetidae; genus Peromyscus; species Peromyscus leucopus. The sequence goes on from NC_051075.1 coordinate 80,756,577, forward strand.
CTGACAAAATACAGGAAGTTATTCCATTTCTTTTGTATCTGTTGAGATTTGCTTTCTGACTTAGTATGTAGTCAATTTTAGAGAAGCTTCCATAGGATGCTGAGAAGAAGGTATATTCTTTTGTGATAGGATGGAATGTTCTGTAGATATCTATTAAGTCCTTTTGAGTCATAATATCTGCTAGTTCCCTTATTTCTCTATAAAGTTTCTGCCTGGCAGACCTGTCCATTGGTGAGAGGTAAGAGTTGAAATCTCCTACTACTAGCATGTGGGGTTTGGTGTGTGATTTAAGCCTTAGTAATGTTTCTTTTACAAATGTAGGTGCCCTTGTATTTGGGGCATAAATGTTCAGAATTGAGACTTCATCTTGATGGATTTTTCGTGTGATAAATATGTAATATCCTTCCTGATCTTTTTCAATTGATTTGAGTTTGAAATCTACTTTGTTAGATATTAGGATACCTATATCAGCTTGCTTTTTGAGTCCATTTGATTTAAAAGTCTTTTCCAAGCCTTTTACTCTGAAGTACTGTCTGTCTTTGAAGTTAAGGTGTGTTTCTTGTATGCAGCAGAAGGATGGTATGGTGATATTTTATTTGTATTAAAATATTATTTGTATGTTAATAAATAAAGTTGCCCAGGGGTCAGAGCTATTAGCAAGCCATAGGAAAGCAGGGCAGTGGTGGCATATGCTTGTAATCCCAGAACTTGGTAGGCAGAGCTAGGTAAGTCTCTGTGTGTTCACGGATACAGCCAGTATTGGAGACACATGCTATTAATCTCAATACCAATCATAGAAAACCTGGAGGTCTATACAGACAGGCCATGACGAGGCAGTCATGTGGTTGGGTTTATAACCAATGAGAAGGCAGAGCAGAAACACTATAGAAAGACAGACACACAGGAACAAGTTCTGGTTTGGAGAGGTAGGACCACTGCAGGAGGAAGGGTGAGGTTTTAGCTCTTAGCTCTGACTTCTTGGCTTTCTTCTTTGCATTGGTTCTGTGTTTCTTATTTAATAAGACGGTTGGTTACATCTACAGAATGGATCCTGTTTTTGTATCCATTCTGTTACCCTGTGTCTTTTTATAGGTGAAATATGTCCATTGGGATTAATGGATATTAATAACCAGTGATTGTTAATTCCTGTTATTTTTTGGTGGTCGTGTTGTGTGTTTATATTCTTTGGTATTTGTCTTTTCCTCAATTTCTTTAAGGGAGTTTTATATTTCCTCTTTAAAGGCCTTTATCATCTTCATAAGGTTATTTTTAAGGTTAATTTCTTCTTCTGCATGGGATGTTCAGGTCTTGCTGATGTAAAATCACTAGGTTCTGGTGGTACCATATGGTGGTTTTTATGTTGTTGACTGTATATTTGCACTGGCATCTACCTACCTCTTCCTCCACTCGGTGCAGGTGGTGTCTGTGTCTGCAGGAGCCTCCTTGGTCCAATTCAAGGCAAGAAGGACACAAGAAAAGTGACTACTGAAATTTGCCAAGACAGGGTAGAACAGTCTTTCAAAATTGGTCCAATACTCTTTCTACAATCAGAACTCTTGGTCCAATTAGAGCTCTTGGTCCAATGTCAGCTCTTTGTCTAATTGGAGCTCTTGGTCCAATTGGAGTATTTAGTGCAATTGGTAGACTCTATGTCTCAGGGAGAAGCTGAGGTCTCGGGGAGTGTGTGGGTTTAGGGGATGGGGTTTAGGGGCTTGTAGATTGAAGGGTCTGGTGGGGGATGGTGGTAGTCTAGTCTGCCTACAGGAAACTTGCCTGCTGGTCTAAAACTGGGCCATCACCAGGTGGGGGTGTGAAGGCATGGGTTAGTGTCCCTGGGCCCAAAGCCTAGAGGCTGGGGTGATTGGCTAGAAGAGAAAAAAGACTCACCTCTTTGTCCAATGGGTGCTGGCAGATCCAGACCATTTTCAGAAGGAGGGAATTTTGAAAGACTGTTCTATCCTCTCTTGGCAAATTTCAGTAGTCACTTTTCCTTGTGTTCTGCTTGTCTTGAATGGACAGCTTGCTTACTGTCAGCAGTGGAGGCAAGGGCAGTTCTTTGTCCAACTGGCCATTTTGCCAAGAAGAAGAAATTCCATATGGAGTGTCTTCAATGACCAACATCCTCTCGGAAATAGATTGGTGCTTCAAGGAGCAATTATGTCTCACATCAATAGAATTATAAGTTATTAAAACATTTAAATCATATATTCTCTAGGTCTATGAAGGGTTCAAAGATTACCTATCTACCTGAAATATATTTCTGTATATCTAGAAGACCTAACATGAATTTAAGTATGACAACCATGGGTGACTATTAACCTACAATTGTTATCAACCTAAATAGCTTAGATACTAAGACTTCACATATAAAAATATACACTCTGTGAACAGATGTACAGTATAAGGACAATGACCTCAAATTGGCAATATACAAAATGTCTTAATCAGAGGTACAAATGTATAGTGTAATATGACAACAGTATCCTTAATATGTATCAATATACAAAATATACTAAATAGAAATAGAACATACATACAGTATGACAAGTATAATATTACATTTGTATGAACATACAAAGATATTATTAACAGAAGAAGGAACATATGTACACTATGACAAATATAGTTTTGAATTTGTATCAATATATAAATTAACTTAAACCGAAATAGAAAAATAATTTTACATGTGTATCAATATACAAGAATCCATACTAACACAAATTATCTAAAGTTGATAGTTGCTGAATTAGTTTACAAGTAGGTACAATAATCTACTTTATTACCCTCTCCTATCTATCCCCTTTTTTCCTTTTCCAAAAGAAATTCCTGAGTCTAAACTTTATTGTTTTACCCCTAGCCCTATTACAATTTATAACCAACCCCTGACAGATGACAACTGTACATAACACTGAGAAAACAAAACCTGTTGGAAGAGGGGGTATTGTTCTCTTAGAATTGCTTCCTGCTATCTAGAGAGTGATGGTATCTCTGTGGGATGCTGTTTAAAAAACTAAAACTATGGTTAAATCTCATTAGGACAGGCTGTAATATTTGTAGCCAGTCTCAGAGTAATGGGCAAGGCTTGTATGAACTTCTGGCTAGAGGTATAAGATGGTGGACCATCTCAGCCAGCCACCTTGGAATTGTCTTGAGCAGTTTGTAGTCCAAAGCCAATCTTTGAGTGATATTTATTGTCTCAATGGCATCATTATGAACCAGGTAGAATCCTAAGAGAGTGTGTGTGGGCACTCCTTCCTCAGATTTAAGCAGTCACAAAACCAGTCAACTTACTACACCATAAGGCTGATACTCCAAAGCTATTGGTAGAATGAATACTCCTATAAAAGGGTCATGAAGGGCAGGACCAGATATGATAAAATAAATAAGACAGGTAAGTTGGAACCAGGAAGTCTTGCATAAAAATGATGTTAAAAGCAAGTTTATTAAGAAGTACAGCATCGGGTAGACAGGCCTGGTGGTGGAGACAAGCAGACGCAGGTAGGCCTGTGGCGGAAGCCCGCAGAGGTAGACGGGCCCAGCGGTGGTGGCCGACAGGGACATTCAGGCCTGGCAGCAGCTGGCAGAATCATATAGGCCCAGCGGCGGCCAACAGAGGTATACAGGCCCAGCAGCAGAGACAAACAGATGCAGGTAGGCCTGTGGTGGAGGCCTGCAGAGGTAGACGGGCCCAGCGGTGGCCTGCAGAATTAGACGGGCCCAGCGGTCGTGGCTGACAGGGAAAATCAGGCCTGGCAGCAGCTGGCAGAAACATATAGGTCCAGCGGCGGCCCACAGAGGTAGACAGGCCCAGCAGCGGAGACAAGCAGACACAGGTAGGCCTGTGGCAGTGGCCTGCAGAGGTAGACGGGTCCGGTAGCAGCGGCCAACATGGATATTCAGGCCCGGCAGAGACATTCAGGCCCAGCTGCGGCCCACAGAGGTAGACAGGCCTCGTGGCAGAGACAAGCAGACACAGGTAGGTCCACAGCGGAGGCCGGCAGAGGCAGACAGACCCAGCGGCAGCTGACAGGGACATACAGGCCCGTCCCGGAGACAAGCAGATGCAAGTAGGCCTGTGTCAGCGGACCACAGAGGTAGACAGGCCCAGGGACGGAGACAAGCAGACGCAGCTTGGAACAGGGATGCCCCTAACCCCAACACCTGGGGAAGAAGCTATCTCCGTGGGTTGGAACCAGAACGAATCTGAACACTCTGTCTGAGGACAACCCAGGGCCCAACTGCTGATCCTGTGAAACCCAACAACTTGGAGGTGTTGGTGAGACTACCCTGCTCAGCTGAAACCCATCTGGGAGAGAATTCAGATGCCTACAGTTTGAAGTCTGAAGAAACAAGATCAGCTGAGGAGTTGACAAATGAACAAAACATGACCTGGGAACACAGAAGAAGGCGCTACCCAGCCGCCAAACCAGATCACCAGAATCATAAGTATATAATTCACCGACTGAAATCAGCTGCCCCTGAAGAAACAGCCCAATAGCACCAATTTAACCAAGAACCCCTACTAAACCAAAACTAAAAATTAGAACAAGAGAGGCACTCTCAGACACAGACACCACCTGCACCGCACAGAGGAAGAGATGAGTAAATGCCAGTGCAAAAATACAGGCAACAACATAAAGACCTATATGGCAACATCAGAACGTAGTGATTCTACACCTGCAAGACCTAAACATACCATGACAGAAGAATCAGAAGAAATCAACCCTAAAAATGACTTTAAGAAGATGATAGAGGCCCTTAAAGAAGAAATAAAACATTCCCTCAAAGAGGAAATAAAAACTTTCCTTAAAGAGGAAATGAAAAACTACCTTAAAGAGGAAATAAAAACTTTCCTTAAAGAGGAAATGAAAAACTCCCTTAAAGAGGAAATAAAAAACTCCCTTAAAGAAATGGAAGAAAAAAATGAACAAAAAATGGGAAGAAATCAAATCAAGCCAAGAAAAAGCAATTAAACAGATGAGGAAACATTCCAAGATCTGAAAAATGAATTTGAGACAATAAAGAAAACACATGCTGAGGGAATGCTGGAAATAGAAATCCTGACTAAACAAACAGGAACTACAGAAACAAGCATAACCAACCGATTGCAAGAGATGGAACAGAGAATCTCTGACACTGAAGACACTATAGAGAAAATATATTCATCAGTCAAAGAAAACACTAAAGACAAAAAAGTCGTAACACAAAACGTCCAGGAAATTTGGGACACCATGAAAAGACCAAACCTAAAAATAATAGGGATAGAAGAAGGAGAAGAATACCAACTCAAAGGCAAAAAAAAATATATTCAACAAAATCATAGAAGAAAACTTTCCTAACCTAAAGAAAGAAATACCTATGAAGATACAAGAAGCTTACAGAACACCAAATAGGCTGGATCCAAAAAAAAGTCCCCTCACCACATAATAATCAAAACACTAAACACACAGAACAAAGAAAAATATTAAGAGCCGCAAAGGAAAAAGACCAAGTAACATATAAAGGCAAACCCATCAGAATAACACCAGACTACTCAATAGAGACTATGAAAGCTAGAAGATCATGGACAAATCTCATGCAGACACTAAGAGACCACGGATGCCAACCCAGACTATTATACCCAGCAAAACTCTCAATCACCATAGGCGGGGTAAACAAAATATTCCAGGATAAAACCAGATTTAATCAATACCTGTCCACAAACCCAGCCCTACAGAAAGCACTAGAAGGGAAAATTCAAGCCAAAGAAGCTAAATGCATCCATGAAAAATCAAGCAATAGATAAATCCCACACAAACATACACCACAGAAGGACAACACAACACAACCACAAAAAATAACAGGAATTAACAATCACTGGTCATTAATATCCATCAATATCAATGGTCTCAACTCACATATAAAAAGACACAGGCTAACAGAATGGATAAGAAAACAGGACCCATCCATCTGCTGCATACAAGAAACACACCTTAACTTCAAAGACAGACACTACCTCCGAGTAAAGGGCTGGGAAAAGGCTTTCCAAGAAAATGGACCTAAGAAACAAGATGGTGTAGCTATCCTAATATCTAATAAAATAGACTTCAAACTAAAATCAATCAAAAGAGACCAGGATGGACATTACATATTTATCACAGGAAAAATCAACCAAGATGAAGTCTCGATTCTAAACATTTATGCTCCAAATGCAAAAGCACCCACATTCATAAAAGAAACACTACTAAAGTTTAAAACGCACATCAAACACCACACATTAGTAGTGGGAGATTTTAACACACCACTCTCACCAAAAGATAGATCTACCAGACTGAAACTTAACAAAGAAATAAAGGACCTAACAGATGTTATGACTCAAATGGACCTAATAGATATCTACAGAATATTCCATCCTAACACAAAATAATATACCTTCTTCTCAGCACCCCATGGAACCTTCTCAAAAATTGACCACATGCTTGGACACAAAACAAATCTCAACAGTTACAAAAAAATTGGAATAACCTCCTGTATCTTATCAGACCACCATGCCTTAAAGTTAGAACTCAACAACAACAAAAGTTATAGAAAACCCAGAAACTCATGGAAACTGAATAATGCCCACCTGAAACATCAATGGGTCAAGGAAGAAATAAAGAAAGAAATTAAAGATTTCCTAGAATTCAATGAAAATGAAAGTACAACATATCCAAACTTATGGGACACTATGAAAGCAGTGCTAAGAGGAAAATTCATAGCTCTAAATGCACACAAAAAGAAGATGGAGCAATCCCATACCAATGAATTAACAGCACAACTGAAAGCTCTAGAACAAAAAGAAACAAACTCACCCAGGAGAAATAGACGCCAGGAAATAATCAAATTGAGGGCTGAAATCAACGAAATAGAAAACAAGAGAACAATACAAAAAAATCAATGAAACAAAGAGTTGGTTCTTTGAAAAAATCAACAAGATAGACAAACCCCTAGCCAAATTAACCAAAAGGCAGAGAGAGCACCCAAATTCACAAAATCAGAAATGAAAAGGGAGACATAACAACAGACAACAAGGAAATCCAGAGAATCATCAGATCATACTTCAAAAACCTGTACTCCACAAAAATGGAAAACCAGGAAGAGATGGACAATTTTCTGGATAAATACCACATACCAAATTCAAATCAAGACCAGATAAACCATTTAAATAGACCAATAACCCCTAAAGAAATAGAAACGGTCATCAAAAGTCTCCCAACCAAAGAAAGCCCAGGACCAGATGGTTTCAGTGCAGAATTCTACCAGACATTCAAAGAAGAACTAATACCAATACTCTTCAAAGTGTTCCACACAATAGAAACAGAAGGAACACTACCAAACTCTTTTTATGAGACTACAATTACCCTGATACCCAAACCACACAAAGATGCAACAAAGAAAGAGAACTACAGACCAATCTCCCTCATGAACATTGATGCAAAAATACTCAACAAAATATTGGCAAACTGAATCCAAGAATACATCAAAACAATCATCCATCACGACCAAGTAGGATTCATCCCAGGGATGCAAGGATGGTTCAACATACAAAAATCAGTCAATGTAATACACCATATAAACAAACTGAAAGAAAAAACCACATGATCATCTCCTTAGATGCTGAAAAAGCCTTTAACAAAACCCAACACCCCTTCATGATAAAGGTCTTAGAAAGATCAGGAATACAAGGAACATTTCTAAACATAATAAAAGCAATTTATAGCAAGCCAACAGCAAACATCAAATTAAATGGAGAGAAACTCAAAGCAATACCACTAAATTCAGGAACAAGACAAGGTTATCCACCCTCCCCATATTTATTCAATATAGTACTAGACGTTCTAGCTAGAGCAATAAGACAACAAAAAGAGATCAAAGGGATACAAATTGGCAAGGAAGAAGTCAAACTTTCACTATTTGCAGATGATATGATAGTATGCATAAGTGACCCCAAAAACTCTACCAGGGAACTCCTACAGCTGATAAACTCCTTCAGTAAAGTGGCAGGATACAAGATCAACTCAAAAAAATCAGTAGCCCTCCTATACACAAATGATAAAAGGGCTGAGAAAGAAGTCAGAGAAACATTACCCTTTACAATAGCCACAAATAATATAAAATACCTTGGGATAACACTAACTAAACAAGTGAAGAACCTTTTTGATAAGAATTTTAAATCTCTAAAGAAAGAAATTGAAGAAGATATCAGAAAATGGAAGGATCTCCCATGCTCATGGATAGGTAGGATTAACATAGTAAAAATGGCAATCTTACCATAAGCAATCTACAGATTCAATGCAATCCCCATCAAAATCCCAACACAATTCTTCACAGACTTGGAAAGAAAAATACTCAACTTCATATGGAAAAACAAATGACCCAGGATAGCTAAAAGAATCCTATACGATAAAGCAACCCTTGGAGGCATCACCATCCCTGACCTCAAACTCTACTATAGAGCTATAGTAATAAAAACAGCTTGGTACTGGTATAAAAACTGACATACAGACCAATGGAATTGAATTGAAGACCCTGACATTAATCCATGCACATATGAACACCTGGTTTTTGACAAAGGAGCCAAAACTATACAATGGAACAAAGAAAGTATCTTCAACAAATGGTGCTGGCATAACTGGATGTCAATATGTAAAAGATTACAAATAGATCCATATCTTTCACCATGCACAAAACTCAAGTCCAAGTGAATCAAAGACCTAAACATAAATCCAGTTACACTAAACTTAATAGAAAAGAAAATAGGAAGCACTCTTGAACGCATTGGCACTGGAGACCATTTCCTAATTAAAACACCAACAGCACAGACCCTGAGCACAACAATTAATAAATGGGACCTCTCGAAACTGAGAAGCTTTTGCAGGGCAAAAGACACAGTCAATAAGACAAAAAGACAGCCAACAGAATGGGAAAAGATCTTCACCAACCCCACATCTGACAGAGGATTATCTCCACAATATATAAAGAACTCAAGAAACTAGACATCAAAGCACTGAACAGTCCAATTAAAAAATGGGCTAAAGAGCTAAACAGAGAATTCACAAAACAAGAACTACAAATGGCTGAAAGACATTTAAAAAAATGCTCAACATCCTTAATCATCAGAGAAATGCAAATCAAAACGACTCTGAGATACCACCTTATACCTGTTAGAGTGGCTACCATCAAAAACACCAATGACAATCAATGTTGGAGAGGATGTGGAGCAAAGGGAACACTCCTCCACTGTTGGTGGGAATGTAAACTTGTACAACCACTGTGGAAATCAGTATGGCAGTTTCTCAGAAAATTAGGAATCGAACTACCTCAAGACCCAGCCATCCCACTCTTGGGCATATACCCAAGGAATGCTGATTCATACCATAAAGATACATGCTCAGCTATGTTCATAGCAGCACTATTTGTAATAGCCAGGACCTGGAAACAACCTAGATGCCCATCAATGGAAGAATGGATGAAAAAAATGTGGTACTTATACACAGAGAAAAAATGAAAGCATGAAATTTGCAGGCAAATGGATGGAACTAGAAAAAATCATCCTGAGTGAGGTAACCCAAACCCAGAAAGACAGTTATGGTATGTACTCACTCATATGTGGATTCTAGATATAAAATAAAGAACAATCAGACCACAACCCATAGAACCATAGAGGCTATATATATAGCATGGAGGTCCCTAGGATGACTGTGGTTTACAATAACTTTCAGTTTTACTCAATTATTGAAAAAAAATTTGCCAAGCAAATGGAAACACATGAACTATGAACCAAAGGTTGAGGGACCCCCAGCTGGATCAGGCCCTCTGAATAGGTGAGACAGTTGATTGGCTTGATCAGTTTGGGAGGCAACTAGGCAGTGGGACCAAGTCCTGTGCTCATTGCATGAGTTGGCTGTTTGAAAACTGGAGCTTATGCAGGGACACTTGGCTCAGTCTCGGAGGAAGGGACTGGACCTCCCTGGACTGAGTCTACCAGGTTGATCGCAGTCCTCAGGGGAGGACTTGTCCTGGAGGAGGTGGGATTGGAGGGTAGGCTGGGGGTAAGGGGAGGGGGTAGGAGGGGGGAGAATAGGGGAACCCATGGCTGATATGTAGAACTGAATGGTATTGTAAAATAATATATATTTTTATATATATTTATATATATAAAGAACTACAGCATCTTGTAAGCAACTTGCAGGGGGAAATTGGACAGAATCAGCAGAAAGCTATTATACAATAAGACAAAGTCATCAGGAAGTTAATCAAGAAATATTGCACATAGGAAACACAGGATGTCACAAGTGCCTCAAAGATTGAGTACACATTGGCTTGGGATTGATAACCACAGCCTTTTAATGGGGGAAATAATCTGTCCTGGAGTGTGTCATAGGTTGCCTCTACAGCTGTGAGAACATCCCAGATGTTGACACAGTCCCCATTTACAGTTTCTAAGAGAAGCTGAATCCTCAGGGAGATATGTGAGAATGAAGGAAGGCACCTGCCTCACATGCCTGCTTCATCCTGCCATCAGTTGCACAAATTGTACATTGTGACATATTGTACATCGTGATAAATCTATGAACTGCTAACATGTCTCCTGGGAAACAGGATGCCTATGATCCATAGAATGTCACCTCCTTCTTGAGAGGACCAGTGTAAGGGAAATCATGCTATGCCATTCAGTCAGGGTTTATGAAGACAATTGGAAATAGAAAAGGATGAGATTTTTTTGGTCCATGATCCAGCCAGAGAAGAAGCAAGAGTGTCAAATTCACTTCTTTGGTTCATGTTTTTTACCCCTTTGAAATGCTCAAATGGTTTTCGGAAAACCTGAGCCTTCCTTTAAGAGCTCTGACAGGTAGGTCACAGTAAGAGTCTAGGGAACATGGTGAGTTGGCTTCAGTGTCCTCTGGGTAGCTCAACTCTGCTGTATAACAGAGCCAAGTCAGGTCTTGCATGACATATTAGTTGTATATCTGATGCTGTGATAGAAAACTGTGATCCAAAGCAACTTTGCTTTGGTGTATGGATCCAGAGGAAGAGTTCATAACTGTGGTAAGGAAAGGTCATACAGTTCAACTGAAAGCATCAAATGTGCCCTGGCTACTTTGACCACAATTGAATCAGATTTTGTATGGTGAAACAATAACTTTTTGGAGCAAGCTACACTTTAGGCATTTTCTTTTCTCAAATTGGATGCTTAGCTGGGCGGGCTCTGGTCCTTCCTATTGTTCCAGTGCAGAACAGGCCTCCCCTTCATGGTGCATACTCCTTAACAACTACAGCCTCTCTTTCAGCACATATGTTGGCTGTAACAGTTAGCTTTCTAGCACACTGCTGCCCCTAAACTGTATAATTTTGTGTTTTTTTCTATCCCTCTTGATCTTTCTCATTGTAGGGCTGCATAAGGTTTAGCAGTAATAACCATGCCACAGATGAATTTTATTTTATTTTTTGTTGAAATCAGATTCTTTTCTTATACAAAGTCTCCTGTTTATAGTTTCTCCTCCCTGTACTCCTCCAAGTTCTTCCTCCCCTACCATGCCCTCCAGATCCATTCCCTTTCTGTCTCTCATTAGGAAAGAACAAGCTTCTAAGAGATAAAAATCATGCATGACAAAATAAAATATAATAAGACAAAATAAAAACTGTGATATCATCAAGGCTGGATGAGGCAACCTGGCAGATGTAAAATGCAGCAGGCTACGAGAATATATTATAGAGATTCAGCTGTATATTAAAGCTATACCTAGAAAAGTCAAGGCATTTTTCTAAAGGAAGTCATTTATCAAGGAATATTTGCTGTTATTCAGTTTTTAATGTATCAGCTGTCTTCTGCTATGAAATTCTTGTGTGGCCATATACTACTAGGCATTATGGCAAACAGTTTAGCTTCTCAGACCTGCTGCTGATCCACTAGGTAACACCCCTGCAGAGCCTAGGAGACAGGCAGGCTATAGATGCATAGCTTTGTTTCTTATGCAAATGAAGCTCAGGCTTACATTCCCCAGACAGGGAAAATGGCATTCCAGAGCAATTGACTCAGAACAAAGGAGGTTTTTGCATATCCAGGTGGAGTGAAGGGTAGGGCAGGATTCCTGGCCAGAGAAGAGTCACATGGCTGGGAGAGAAAGAACAAGACTGATTCTGTAGATGGTAGCCAGAACTGTGTGGCCAGAGAGAAGAGAATAGGGCAGAGTTTCTAAGAGCCAGGGGTAAGAAGCAAGGAAGGAAAGATGGAGGATGAAGGAACAGAGGATTAAGATGGGGTGGAAAGCATAGGAGCTTGGTTAGGACTATGACAGGCAGACCCAGTAGGTACAGAGAAGTGTTGAATGTGAAGATGGAACTGAAGCTGTATAGATAGAATTTTGACTTAGAGAAATAAAGTAAATGGATGATAGAGCATGGTGTGTATTGATTCTTTTTCCTCAGATAACCCCATGCCAGACATAGTGTCTTCCCCAGGACTCTGGGAGGAATCTTCTCAGGATAGGCCCCTGGGAAAATTCTGTTAGTAAAAGAGACCAACAGCTTTCACAAGAGTCAGAGACCTACTCATTCACACACCCAAGAGTCCCCAATAATACTAACCTGAAAGCTATAATATATTTGCAGAGGACATAGTTCAGACCCATAAAGGCCATTGTACTTGCTGATTTAGTCTCTGTGAGTTCATATGAGCTTTGCTCAGTTACCTCAGTGGGCTCTGTTATCCTGGTGTCCTCCAGCTCCTCTGGCTCTTAAGTTCTTTCTGCCTCCTCTTCCATAGGATTCCCTGAACTCTGAGAGGAGGGATTTTATGGAGACATCTCATTTAGAGCTATGTGTTCCAAGGACTTTCTCTCTCTGTATAATGTCTGGCTGTAGGTCTCTGCATCACTGCCTCTGTTCTCATCTGTTTCAGGAGGAAGCTTCTCTGATGATGGCTGAATAATGCACTGATCTATAAGTATAGCAGAATATCATTATTTTATTGATACTTTAAAAAAATAGGCCAGGGTCTCTGAGCTATCTAGTCTCTGGTTCTTTGTCACCTAGGCAGTATTGTGTATGGGTTCCATTTCATGGAGTGGGTCTTAAGGCAATTCAGACATTAGTTGACTACTCTCACAAGTTCCATACCACCGTTGCCCTAGTATATCTTGCAGGCAGGACATATTGTAGGTCAAAGGTTTTGTGGCTGACTTGGTGTTTACATTTCTCTTTTGGTAACCTCAGAGTACCTTCCATCTCTAAAGACACTAGGACACATGGGTGAAGTCTTCATGTAGGCAGCAGTGTAACTTCATGATTAATGAATTGTGTGAGTGTAGTCCTCAACAATGGGGCCCAGCTATCTGTTTGCAGAGAGCAATCTACTGTCTTGCTAACAGCCTGGGTTGTTTGGGAGATTTCCATGGGACCCCTTTGGCCAACAACTCAATTGAATGCAACCCAGTCCCAGTACTGAAAGCTTCAAGAGATGGCCAATTGGGACTTTTCCCCTTTGTTAGGAGATTTCTTCAGGATCACTTTCCCATATTTTAAAACATTTCCACTGCCTTGGATTTTGAAACCATCTCTCAAATGCTCCTCCATTCTAGCTGTCTCTCCCTGCATCCCCTCCATCCATGGTATCTCCTCTTCCTCTCACCACCTGATCTTCCCTTTCCTGTCCCCCACACTGCCCCCAGTACATCCTTAAAATCTATTCTATTTACTCCTCCCAGGGAGATTCATGTGTCTCCCCTAGTCCCTTCCTTGAAACCTAACCTCTCTGGTCTAAAGATTGTGTCTTTTTTATCATTTATTTAATGGATAATATCCATATATAAGTGTATACATACCATATTTATCATTGTGGATCTGGGTTACCTCACTCAGAATCTTTTTTTCTAGTTACAGCCATTTACCAGTAAATTTTGTGCTGTTATTTTTTTAAGAACTGAGTAATACTCCATTGTGTAAATGTACCACATTTTCTTTATCCATTCTTCTGTTGAGAGACATCTAGTGTGTTTTCAGTTTCTGGCTATTATGAATAAAGCAACAATGAACACGATTGAACAAGTGTCTCTGTAGAAAAATGAAACATCCTTTGGGATGCCCAAGAGTGGTATAGCTGGGTCTTGAGGTACATCAATTCCTATTTTTCTGAGAATTTGCCATAGACATACTGATTCCCAAAGTGGCTGTAGAAGTTTACACTCCCACCACCAATAGAGGCATGTTTCCTTTGCTACACATCCTCACCAGCATGAGCTGTCACTTGTGTTATTGATCTTAGCCATTTTTCTAGATTTAAGATGGAACCTCAAAAGTAGTTTTAATTTGCATTTCCCTGATGGCTAAAGTTGTTGAACATTACATTAAGTGTTTCTCAGCCATTTGAGCTTCCTCTGTTGAGAATTTTCTATACCCATGCCTTTGCTAGAGTCTTGTTAGCCAAACTCCTAGTAGAAGCTTGTATATTCAACTCTTTTAGAATACTTGGAAGATACTAAAAATCAACCCTCAGCTTCTTAGTGTTCCAAATGTGCCTAACCTTCAGGTTCACTGAGCTCATCCTGTTTCACCTGCAGCCATCTAGGCTGATCCTCACCCTGATGTGAGTTACATGGCAATGTATCCCTTACTTTCACTGAGCTGCCTGTGTATGCTGTGATCTCAGGAATCCAGTGCTGTGTGAGCCCGTTTTCAGATCTCTCGTGGCTTTACCCAGCAGGTCCACATAGAGAGGATGATTAGGGCCTGAGTGCAGGTGTCTGAGATGGTCTGCACTTGGCTGTGTTGGGGGAGGCCTTTTGCTCTACCCCTTGGCGTCTCTATAAATACACTGAGGCAGTGACAGTCAGGGGGCCCGTTGGAATAGGTTCCAGGCCTTCTGGAGGCTATCCTGTATTTTCTATCTGTTTATCTCTGCAATATAAATCCTTCTATCTAATATTTCCTGCTGCTCTCACTCAAGAAAACTCTGAGGAGCTGGGGTTAGTGGGTAAATGCCCCACACAGTGCTATAGTCAACTTGTCTCCAAAACTTCTTAACATTCAGCTGGTGTCAGTGTAACAGTTTCCAGAGAAGTCTCAGCCTCATGTCAGTGGATCCTATTTTCTTTCTGCAGCTGCATCAAATTGTTTATCCATTAATACTGAGTCCACTGCTGACATCACTTTTCTCAATGACATTTTTTTTCTGACCACACAGAAGACATGTTCAGCCTCTTACCATCAGCAGCAACAGAAAGTATCATAGATGTGTTGCTGGGGCCATTGTAAACAACAAAATCATCAAAAAGAAAAAAAGCACAAACTATGAAATTTAGATGTCCATGGGAAGAGCAGATGAGAGTTAGAACAAGGGCTCTATGGATGATGTCAGGGGAGATGTGCACACTCATGACTCAACATTACACAAGCCAACAGTGCACAAGGCACATACCAAAGAACCACTGCTTTGGACTTTGGAGTACAAACAAATTTTTATCTGTACAGATTTTTAAATGTGGAATATTCAATCTGTTGTGGATGTTCTTACATTAGGACACAGAAAGTGAGCATTTGAGTTTCTAACCTAAGTATGTAATATGACATTAATTCAGGGAATCTGTGGCTTCTTCCTAAACTGATGGCCAGCAAGTTTAAGAAGTATAGAGATTTGTTGGGAAAAAACACAGAAAGCCTTATTTTATTTTAATTAGTTTCTAATTTTAGCATAGTCACTCACTCCTCTAAGCCCTCTCTCAGATCCACCTCTCTTTTCTTAACCACCCATATTTATAATGTTCTTTCCTCTAAATCATCATATCTGATGTGTGCTGCCCATATATTTTTGGGTGTATGGGCACTGAGTGGAGTGTGGTTGATCTGCTTGGGTAACATCTTTAAAGAAAGCCAAGTTTCCCTCTTCCATCCGCTACCAATTGCTATTAGATGTTCTGTTAGGGGTGGACTTCTGCCCACATCTCTCTCTGCTGAGATTTTGTCTGGCTTGAGACTTATTCTTATGTGTAGTTCCATCCAGTATGAGGCAAATAGATACCTTAGGTGCATCATAGGGGAAAAAGTTTTAAAAATATTAAATTCAAATGTGGCATTTGAATCCACTGGGAAACACCCAGGTCTTAGACTCAATTCAAATTTAGATTAAATAAATTTATTCTTATGGCTAGCAGAAGGACTTCAACCCTAGAGCTGATACAGCATGCCATGTGGAAGGGGAGTGGGTAAAGGGGTCTTAAAGGTAGATGTCAGAAAGGTGTGCATTACAACTGTCCATGGAATCAATAGCTGGGCAAGAACATTGTTTTTTCTTCCATCTGTTGTCTTTTCCTTCCTGCTCTACAGTAATAAAAATACCATTTCATCCCTTTCCCACAGTGATAAGCAAGTTTTATAGAACCAAGGGCAGCTCTTAATATATGGCAGCCCATTATTCCATTCTTGTCTTGCCTGCAGACCACTAAGATCTCCCAGGCATTCCAAAGAAAAAGGTCAATAGCCCTTAAGAGTTATCTGTCTTCATTTTAACATTCCTTAGCCATCATAGGGGAGCTGTGTAAATTATCACTCAGATCTGAGCACTCTAATGACTGTGATAATGCCATCAGGTTAGGGATATCTGTCCCATCCCCACAACATGACTGCTCCTATTTATGATTGAGTCTAATATCCACTTATGAATGCCTACATACTGTGTTTGTCTTTCTGGGTTTGGGTTACAATATTCAGAATTATTATTTCTAGTTCTATCCATTTGCCTGAAAATTTCATGAGATTGTTTATTTCATAGCTGAGTAATACTCCCTTGTGCAAATGTACCACATTTCCCTTATTCATTCTACAGTTGCGAGGCATCTAGATTGTTTCCAGGTTCTGGACATAACAAATAAAGTGCCTGTGAAATAGGTGAATAAGTTTCCTTATGGTATGATTGAACATGCCCAAGAATGGTATAGCTGAGTCTTGAGGTATATTGGTTCCCAATTTTTTGAGAAACTGCCATACTGATTTCCAAAGTGGCTGTGCAAGCTTGCAGTCTCACCAGCAATGGAGAGTGTTCCCCTTACTCTACATCATGTCCAATATAAATTGTCATCAGTGTTTTTGATCTTAGCCATTCTGACAGGTATAAGATGGTATCTCAGAGTCGATTTGATTTGTATTTCCCTGATGACTAAGGATGTTGAGCAATTCCTTAAATGTCTTTTGGCCATTTGAGATTCTTCTGTTGAGAATTCTGTTGAGCTCTGTAGCCCATATTTTAGATGGATTATTTGGTATTTTGATATCTAGTATCTTGTTCTTTATATATTTTGGAGATCAGCCCTCTATCAGATGTTAGGTTGGTGAAGATCTTTTCCCATTCTATAGACTTCTGTTTTGTCTTATTGACAGTGTCCTTTGCCCTACAGAAGCTTCTCAGTTTCAGGAGGTCCCATTTATTAATTGTTGCTCTCAGTGTCTGTGCTACTGGTGTTATATTCAGGAAGCAGTCTCCTATGCCAATGTGCTCAAGGCTTCTTCCCACTTTCTCTTCTTTCAGGTTCAGTGTAACGGGATTTATGTTGAGGTCTCCGATCCACTTGGACTTGAGTTTTGTGCATGGTAATAGATATGGATCTATTTGCAATCTTTTGCATGTTGACATCCAGTTATGCCAGCACCATTTGTTGAAGATGCTTTCTTTTTTCCATTGTACAATTTTGGTTTCTCAAAAATAAAATATTCATAGGTGTGTGGATTTATGTCACAGTCTTTAATTGGATTCCATTGATCCACGTGTTTTTTTTAATGCCAATACCAAGCTGTTTTTATTACTATAGCTCTATAGTATAGCTTAAAGTCAGGGATGGTGATGCCTCCAGAAGTTCTTTTATTGTACAGGATTGTTTTAGCTATCTTGGGTTTTTTGATTTTCAATATGGAGTTGAGTATTGTTCTTTCAAGATCTGTGAAGAATTGTGTTGGGATTTTGATGGGGATTGCATTCAATCTGTAGATTGCTTTTGGTAAGATTGCCATTTTTCCTATGTCAATCCTACCTGTGCATGAGCATGGGAGGTCTTTCCATTTTCTGATATCTTCTTCAATTTCTTTCTTTAAAGACTTAAGGTTCTTGTCATACAGGACTTTCACTTGTTTGGCTAGAATTACCCCAAGGTATGTTATATTATTTGTGGTAATGTAAAGGGTATCAATTCTCTGATTTCTTTCTCAGCCCTTTTGTCATTAATATAAAGGAGAGCTACTGATTTTTTTTAGTTAATCTTGTATCCCACCACATTACTGAAGGTGTTTATCAATTATAAGGTAGAATTTTGGGTTTCATTTATACATACTACACTATCGTCTGCAAACAGTGAAAGTTTGACTTCTTCCTTTCCAATTTCTATCCCATTGATCTCCTTTTGTTGTCTTATTGTGCTAGCTAGAACTTTAAGTACTATACTGAATAGATATGGAGAGAGTGGACAGCCTTGTCTTATTCCTAATTTTAGTGAAATTGCTTTGAGTTTCTTTCCATTTAATTTAACATTGCTGTCAGCTTGCTGTAAAATGCTTTTATTATGTTTAAGTATGTTCCTTGTATCCCTGATCTTTCCAAGACCTTTATCTTGAAGGGGTGTTGGATTTTGTCAAGGCTTTCAGCATCTAAAGAGATGATCATGTGGAGTTTTTTTCTTTTAGTTGTTTATTTGGTGAATTACATTGACAGATTTTTTTTCTTGAACCATCCCAGCATCTCTTGGATGAAGCTTACTGGTGAATGATTTTTTATGTGTTCTTGGATTCAGTTTTCCAATATTTTATTGAGTGTTTTTGCATCAATCTTTATGAGGGAGATTGGTTTGTAATTCTCTTTCTTTGTTGCATCTTTGTGTGGTTTGAGTATCAGGATAAACATACCCTTATAAAAAGAGTTTGACAATGTTGCTTCTGTTTCCATGACTCACTCTGCCACCCAAAATCACCAACCACATTATCTTCCCCTTATCCAACCATCCACTGCAACATCAGTAGCCCCCATACAAGTACCACCTACTCCAGTTTAAAGAACAACAGCCCCTATAGGCATAAACACCACCTACACTAGTTGGAAGAACAGTCTCTATCAGCACAAGCACAACCCACACCAGTAAGAAGAACAGACTCCATAGGCACAAGTAAAGCTCACATAAGCCAGAAAAACTGGAGGATATGATGATTTAGGTACCCAAGCTCTCACAAACCTCAGCTGAGACAACCCTACTGGACCTGAGGACCAGTTACCAACAGAACCCTTGGCCATTTAGGGCAAAAGACAATAAAGGAAACACACAATAAAGGAACAAAAGACTCATCCAACAAAGACATCACAAGAATCAGTATCTGTACCTATAACTATCCCAAACCTAGATGGGTAAACGGCAGTGTAAGAATACATGCAACCACATAAAGGGCAATATGGCATGACCAGAATCCAGTGGTCCTACAACAGCAAGACCTAAACATCCCAATGCAGATGAAACAGAAAAAAAAATGACCTTAAAATTACTTTATGAAGATGATAGAGGCCCTTAAAGAAGAAAAGAAAAATTCCCTTAAAGAAACCGAGGAAAAGACAAACAAAATTGAAAAAAAAAATCAACAAATCCCTTTTTTAAAAAAGCTAAGAAAAAATATTCAAACAGTTGAAGAAAACAGTTCAAGACTTAAAATTTTAAATAGAGGCAATAAAGAAAACACAAAATGAGGAAATTCTGGGAATGGAAAATCTGGATAAACAAGCAGGCACTACAGATGCAAGCATAACCAACAAAATACAAGAGATGGAAGAGAGAATATTAGGTGTTGAAGATACAATAGAGGAAATAGATTCATCAGTCAAAGAATATGTATAAATCCAAAAAAAATCTTACCATAAAAGATCCAGGAAATTTTGAACACCATAAAAATATCGAATTTAAGAATAATAAAGATAGAAGAATAATTCCAGCTCAAAGGTGCAGAAAATACACTCAACAAAACCATAGAAAAAAACTTCGTAGGTCATGTCTATGAAGGTACAAGCAGCTTACAGACATCAAATAGACTGGACCTAAAAAAAAGTCCTTCTTAATACATAATAATAAAAACACTAAACATACATAATAAAGAAAGAATATTAAGAGCTGCAAAGGGAAAAAAGGCCAAGTAACATATAGAGGCAAACCTAACAGAACTACACTTGACTTCTCAACAGAGACCCTGAAAGCCAGAAGGACCTGGACAGACATCATGCAGACACTAAAAGACCATGGATGCCAACTAGACTATTATACCCAACAAAACTCTCAATCACCATAGATGGAGTAAATGAAATGTTCCATGACAAAACCAGATTTAAACAATACCTATTCACAAATCCAGCCCTACACAAAGTACTAGAAGGAAAACTCCAACCCAAGGAAGTTATCTGCAACCATGAAAACACAGGCAATAGATAATATCACACCAGAAAATCCCAAATAATGAAAACATACACACTACCACCAACAGCAACAAAACCAAAAAGTAACAGGAATCAACAATCACTAGTCATTAATATCTCTTAATATCAGTGGATTCAGTTTGCCATAAAAAGACACAGGCTAACAGAATGGATACAAAAACAAGATCCATCCTTCTGATAAATACAAGAAACACACTTCAATTTTAAAGACAAACATTATATCAGATTAAAGGGATGGTAGAAGATTTTCCAATCAAATAGACTTAAGAAACAAGCTATTCTAATATCTAACAAAATAGACTTCAAACTAAAATTAATCAAAAGAGATAAAGAAGAACATTTCATATTCATCACAGGAAAAATCCATCAAAATGAAGTCTCACTTCTAAACATTTATGTCCCAAATACAAAGGCACCCACATTTGTAAAACAAATATTACTAAAGCTTAAAGCCCCACACACTAATAGTGGGAGACTCCAACACCCAACTCTCACCACTGGACAGATCTGCCAGGCAGAAACTTAACAGAGAAATAAGTGAAATAACAGCTGTTATGACTCAAATGAACTTAACAGACATCTATGGAACATTTTATCCAAACACAAAAGAATATACTTCCTCTTAGCACTTCAAGAAACCTTCTCTAAAAGAGACTACACAATCAATCACAAAGTAAATCTCAACAAATCCAAAAAACAACAACAACAACAAAAAACCTAGAAAAACTCCCTGTATCTTATTGGATCACCATGGCTTAAAATTAGAATTGAACAACACAGACTACAGAAAGCCTACAAACTCATGGAAACTGAACAATGTTCAACTGAACCACCCCTGGGTCAAGGAAGAAATAAAGAAATTAAAGATTTCCTAGAATTCAATGAAAATAAATGCACAACATACTCAAACTTATGTAAGCAGTGCTAAGAGGAAAATTCATAGCATTAAGTGCCCACATAAAGAATTTGGAGAAATCTCACACTAGTGACTTAACAGCACACCTAAAAGCTCTAGAACAAAAAGAAGCAAATTCACCCAGAGGAGTAAACAGGAAATAATCAAACTGAGGGCTGAAATCAATAAAATAAAAACAAAGAGAACAATACAAAGACTCAATGAAAGAAAGAGTTGGCTCTTTGAGAAAAATCAACAAGATAGACAAATCATTATCCAAACCAAAAAAAAAGACAGAGAGAGAACATCCAAGTTAACAAAATCAGAAATGAAAAGGGGGATATAACAACAGACACTGAGGAAATCCAGAGAATCATTAGGTCATACTTTGAAAACCTGCACTCCACAAAATTTGAAAATATAAAAGAAAGGGACAATTTTTTGAATAATTGCCACATACAAAAATTAAATCAAGACCAGATAAACAATTTAAATAGACCTGTAACACCTAGGGAAGTAAAAACAGTCATTAAAAGTTTCCCAGCTATAAAAACAAAACAGGGCCAGATGGTTTATATGCAGAATTCTACCAGAATTTCAAAGAAGAGCTAATACCAATACTCCTCAAATTGTTCTACACAATAGAAATAGAAGGAACATTGATAAACACTTTTTATGAGGCCAAAATCACCCTGATACCCATAGCACACAAAGATGCAACAAAGAAAGAAAATTACAGACCAATCTCCCTCATGAACATTGATGCAAAAATACTCAATAAAATACTGGAAAACCAAATGCAAGAACACATCAAAAAATATTATCCACCATGATCAAGTAGGCTTCAACCCAGAGATGCAGGGATGGTTCAACCTACAAAAATCCGTCAATGTAATCCACCATATAAACAAACTGGAAAAAAAAACCCACATGATCATCTAATTAGATACTGAAAAGATTTGACAAAATCCAACACCCCTTCATGATAAAGATTGTGGAGAGAACAGGAGTACAAGGACTATACCTAAACATAATAAAGGCGATATAGTGTAAGCCAAAAGTCAACATCATATTAAATGGAGAGAAACTCAAAGCAATTCCACTAAAATCAGGAACAAGACAAGGCTGTTCACTTACTCCATATCTACTCAATACCATACTTAAAATTCTAGATAGAGAAATGAGACAACAAAAGGAGATCAATGGGATATAAGTTGGAAATGAAAGTCAAACTTTCACTATTTGTAGATGATATGAAAATATATGTAAGGGACCAAAAAATTCTACCTGGGAACTCCTATAGCTGATAAACACCTTCAGTTATATAGTGGGATACAAGATTAACTCTAAAAATCAGTAGCCCTCCTATATACAAATAATAAATGGGATAAAAAAGAAATCAGAGAAATATCACCCTTCACAATAGCTCCCAAATAACATAAACTAACAAGGTAACTCTAGCTAAACTGTATGACAAAAACTTTAAGTCTTCAAATAAAGAAATTGAAGATGTCAGAAAATGGAAAGATTTCCCATGCTCATGGATAGGTAGGATTGACATAGGAAAAATGGCAATCTTACCAAAAGCAATCTACAGATTCAATGCAGTCCCCATCAAAATCCCAAAACAATTCTTCACAGACCTTGAAAGAACAATACTCAACTTCATATGGAAAAACAAAATACCAAAACAATCCTGTACAATAAAGGTATCTCTGGAGGCATCACCATCCCTGAGTTCAAGCTCTACCATAGAGCTATAGTAATAAAAACAGCTTAGTATTGGCATAAAAACAGACACGTGGATCAATGGAATTTACCTGAAGTCCCTGACATTAATTCACACACTCACGAACACCTGATTTTTGACAAAGAAGCCAAAACTATACAATGGAGAAAAATAAAACATCTTCAACAAATGGTGCTGGCATAACTGGATGTTGACATGTAGAATGCAAATAGGTCAATATCTATTGCCATGCACAAAATTCAAGTCCAAATGGATCAAAGACCTCAACATAAATTCAGTTATATTGAACCTGGTAGAAAAGAAGGTGGGAAGTAGCCTTGAATGCATTGACACAGGAGACCACTTTCTAAACATAACACCAGTAGCAAAGACACTGAGAGACAACAATTAATAAATGGGACCTCCTAAAACTGAGAAGCTTCTGTAAGGCAAAGGATATGGTAAATAAGACAAAATGTCAGCCTATAGAATGGGAAAAGATCTTCACCACCCCACATTTCACAGAGGACTGATCTCAAGCTTATATAAAGAACTCATGAAACTAGACATAAAAAAAAAAATCCAATTTAAAAATAAGGTACAGATCTAAACAGAGAATTCTCAACAGAAGAATTTCAAATATCTGAAAGACATTTAAAGAATTGATCAACATCCTTAGTCATAAGGGAAATGCAAATCAAAATGACTCTGAGATACCATCTCACACCAGTCAGAAGGGCTAAGATCAAAAACACTGATCACAGCTTATGTGGAAGATAATGTGGAGTAAGGAACACTCCTCCACTGCTGGTGGGAGTGCAAAATTGTACAGCCACTTGGAAAATCAGTATGGTGGTTTCTTATAAAATTGGGAGTCAATCTACCTTAAACCCAGCTATACCAATTTGGGCATATATCCAAGGGATGCTCAATCATACCATAAGGACACTTGACCAACTCTGTTCATAGCAGCTTCATTTGTAATAGCCAGAACCTGGAAACAACCTAGATGCCCTTCCACCAAAGAATAGATAAATAAAATGTGGTATATTTACACAATGGAGTATTACTCAGCTGTAAAAAAAATGACATCATGAAATTTTGAGGCAAAGGAATGAAACTAGAAAAAAAATCATCCTGAGTGAGGTAACTTAGAACTAGAAAAATAAGACTCATAAGTGGATATTAGCTGGTAAATGATGTAGCCTGGTAAGGGATAACCTGGCTACAATCCACAGCCCCAGAGAGGCAAGGTAACAAGGAAGGCACAAAGAGAGAAGCATGGATTTCCTTGGGAAGAAGAAATAGATCTCCTGGGCAAAATAGGAGGGAGACATTGGGGGATTTGGAAGATTTGGGGAGAGGGAAACATGAGGGATCAGGTTGGGTGGGTTGAGGATGGGACAGTGGGAAGAGTAATGAAAGAGTTGTCTTGATAAGGGGTGTCATTTCTCCCCATACTTACTCAATATAGTACTTGAAGTTCTACCTAGAGCAATAAGACAACAAAAGGAGATCAAAGGGATACAAATTGGAAAGGAAGAAGTCAAACTTACAAAGAAACAGCCTAAGATTTCCAGACAGCAAACACTAATCTAGCCAGTAACCTCACAGCACCAGCAAAATGCTTAAGGCTATGTACAAGCTAACTGGACTCCGGTGGAATCGTTAGTTTTGTGGAGATTGAAAGGAACTATAGTCTCATATGGTATGCATTCTCTATTTGTAAAGCATATGTTAAACTCGTGGTCAACTTGTAACAGAATTATACCTCAGAACTGGAAAGATTTGGTTACAGCTGTCCTAGAGGCTGGTCCATAGTTACAATGAATGACCTGGTAGAAGGAGAAGACAAAGACTATAGAACAATGAGGTAGAACTAGAGGTATTGAAATTTCTCAAAATCAACTTCTTGGAGAAGGCTATTATGCTGATATACAAAGACAATTTTTATATAATGACTACACCCTAATTTTATGCCAAATGTCAGCCCTAAATGCATGGGACAGAACTGAAGAAGTAGGAAAGAAAATTGAGTCATTTATGAAAGATATACAGGGCCCAAAAGAAACCTTCATGGATTTCTTACAATGGCTGTCTTTAGCAGTAAATAGAATGATACCAAATTCAGAAGCTAGACAGATAATAATTGAATCTCTGGCTTTTGAAAATGCCAGTGCAGCATGCAAAAGGGTGATTAGGTCATTAAAGGCAAGATCAGCACCCTTGGAGGAATGGATCAGAAATACAATTAACATTGAATCTCATGACTGTGATGATACTTGGATAGGAGAGGTGATTTTCAGAGGGTCAAAGAAAAGTCATTATGTCAGATGCTTTAATTGCAGTAAACAAGGTACCTAAAAAGGGAGTGTACACAGGGCATTCCTAGAAACAATGTTTCTTCAAGGAACAATGACAACAGAATGCCCCTACCTTCTGGATTATGCAGAAGGTGTGGTAAAGACAAACACTGGACTGATGAATGTAGATGTACAAGGGACAGACAAGGTGATCCTTTCCCTTTGCCATCAGGAAAGTTCCTGAGGTGCCTCTTGCATGCTCCCATGGCAAATTCAGTTCAGTTCTTTCCTGCCATTGTAGAAGAAACCCCATCTCAGAGCAAATAAATAACTAAATGCCTACTGTAATAAACCATACTGCTCGGTGTGATAGAACAGCTATAGCAAAGAGAACAAAAATTCAGGAGCAAGCATAAAGTGAACTTTTTGGCAAACTTCAATAAAAAAACTAAGACCAAAACTAAAAATATGAATAAATGATGTTCTCATGGAAGGTCTTGTAGACACAGTTGTGGATGTAACATTAATTGCACCAGAGTGGGAGTGCAAACTTGTACATGCCGCTCTGGAAATCAGTATGGTGACTTCTCAGAAAATTGGGAATCAATCTAACTCAAGACCCAATGATGCCACTCTTGGGCATATACATAAGGGATACTCAATCATAACATAAGGACACTTGATCAACCTAGTTCATAGCATCACCATTTGTAATAAGCAGCTCAAACTTCTAAACCTAATTCCACAAACTCTCTCTTTCAGATGATAATTGGGCTAATGACCCACTTCCTCATCAAATACTATCAGATTGTCCAGCGCTGTATGAGCAGAGATGCTGACCCTGAGCATGGAATCTGGGCCCTTTACTTCAAACTCAGTGTGTTTGCCTCAGAAGGTCCTCAACTGGATCTTAATACCTAAAGAGATGATTGCTCCTACTCTGGAACACATTTTTCCCATTGGACAATTACCCTCCCTTTAAATAAAATAATGTGTCTGAGCCTTTGAATATCACACACACACATACACATGAGCGCGCACACACACATACACACACACACACACACACACACACACACACACACACACACACACACACTTTCCAGTCTTCTTTATTTTCTCATCTAAGTCTTCTGCCTTAGGACTCTATCACTGAAGAATGGCCTGCTGGTCCATGTCAATTGAGACCTTATAAGGAAGGGGTGGATATTGTTTATGATTCCCTCAGTAAAAATTGCTCACAACAGCAGGGTCCTCTGTGGTCAGTCCATGCACATCTGTCACAACTTCTATGGCTCTGGATAGTGGTCATTATGCTAGATGAAGTCTGCCTTTCTCGAACATTGGGAGAGCAATATTCACTCACTTAGCTACTAAGGCACATACATTCTGCACACCTATATATGTAAGGAAGAAAAAGGACTAAGGTGAACTTCCTATGGTCTTGTTTAAACCACTTAGTTTTCTTCACAGCCTCCAGAGGGAAGAATTTCAGACTCTCAACCCGCTCAGGGGGTACCACATTCACACCAAAACAGTCAATCCCATTATGCTGTTTAATCCTCCTTGTTTGGGGACCCAGTGGTGGCTCTTTGTTTGCTAGAACTGTCTTTTCTGGGGTTGAGAATCATTAGGGAGTGCAGGAGCATGGGTCAGAGCAGCAATCTCATTCCTCTGGTATTGGGGTGTAAATTATCTCCTGTCAGTTCAGGAGGGAAACTGGGGATGAACAGAGCCTAAAGGAATGAGGTGATCTGCAGTCTAACACTGCAGACAACTTTTCTTCATTTTAGTGTACTTTTGTATGTTGATGCAACAAAGGAGGCAATGATTCAAGGAAGGTTATTTGAGTTCAGAAAAACATGTGAATAAAAGTAAATTGAGCACATACCCCATATTAACAGAACAGCCCTTTCCCTGAGCACAATTGTCTGGCATGTACTACAGATTATATCTCAGGGAACACAAAAGCAAGAGAGAAGGTTATATCCAGATTTAGGTCACACTGAAGACTGATTCTCTGTCTATTGCTGCCTTGCATGGGGTAGCCTCCAGCAACACAGGGCTCAAAGAGAACCCACAGAGTCAGCGTGTACTATGACTTCCTTATCTGAGGGGGTAAGGGAAGGACACCCATACTCTCTCTTGATGATTTCCATATTTATTCTCTCTATTCTTCTACTGTGTACTTCTTTTCTACAGCTTATGTACCAAAACAAGATTTTTCAAGCAATATGGGAATTACAATGTGGTTACAGTCTATTTTTCAAGTGAACAAATATAACGAATACAAGGAAAAATGCATGTGTTCCATATTCCTTACATGATTAAACATTTCACATATTACAGGTGAAAAACAAATTATCCCAAGAACCCAATGTACATTCCTTCCCAAGCAACTTGTTATAGATTAACAGTGTGTAAGCAAGGAAGATTATATATATTTACTGGATTCTGTGTTTTGTGGTTAAAAAGAGAGGACCAATCACTTTGTTACTGATCTTGAAAGGTAATCTTGTAAGGAATCTTAAAGGAATCACAAATTTGAACTTTTACATATGAAAAAGAATCAGTCAGCTCTCCTTTAAGTCTTCAGGTTATATACCCAACCGTCAATAGTTTTATATATAATGAATATTCAGGAGATTAAGGGCAAAAATGGGCCAAAGGAAATAATCATCATCTTTGGTTATCAACCAATCCTAGAAAGAAAGTACTCAGCAAATGGTAATTGGGCTTCTTTGTTATTGTTTCTTGACCTTAAAGAGTCCTCACTCAACTATAAGCCTTTCTAAAACTTTAGATTGTCTTCTTGGGTTTTTCACCTCAAAGATATTTGACTAAAACATCTTAGTCTAACATTATTTTCAAAGCTTTGTTTCAGCTACTATGCACACTCGATCCTGTGAACACACCTTCCTACATTAAGATTAGAAGAATTCAAACTAGCTGGGCTACTGGGACTCAATTATTTTTCTTAATTATTAGCCTAAGCCACAGTCTATATGCCTCCGCAATAGAAACTCATGTGGTCTAGCTGTGTGACAATTCCTTGTTTTTATTATCATCAAAACTCTTTTAAACTAACATTATTATCACTTGACAGTACAGTTTAAAAAAAAATCACCTTCATAATAATCCACAGGTAAAAGGGCCCAGTAGAACAGGATGTTTCCATGAGATAAACATATTACAGGCAGTGGGGACCTCCCTGCACCCATTCTCACCTTGCCCAATTCCAGGGAAAGATGGCAGCCTCAAACATGTAAAGGCACAGCGGAGCAGAAGACACTCTGGAAGTCTATGGTCTCAGGGCCTTGCCTATCTGAGATTCCCCCTCAGGAATTTTCCTCCTGGTGGCTGACACCTGAACTTCAACTGCCATCTGCTGCAGCTCCTACATGGCCAATGGCATCTGTCCTGTGCCCTCAGAGCCTTCCTCCAGGAGACTCAGCATACCCTTCTCCAGATTGGGTTCTTTGTGATATTCTGACAGTGGGGCCTTGGGAAGGCTCTTTCCATGAGGTTGTGGGTAGTATGCATAGTGAGCCATGGATCTGTGTTAATGGTGATGTTGTAAATATCAGTTCCCTGGCTTAGTATGAGGTGAGGCTTCTGTGCTCCTATAACACACCCTCAACTGGATGCCAAGTCTGCCTTCACTCCCTCCATTCCTCTAAGCAGTGTCCTTGAAAATCCTATCCACGAGCTGTGGGAGAGAGTGCCACTAACAAACATGGTAACAAGGGTTGGGACAGAGTCAGTGCTCAGGAACCACATTTTACAGTCACTCTAGATATGTTCTTAAAAGAGATGCAGACAACTTCCTTTAACCAGAGACCAGAGACCTAAGACCCAGAGCATTCCTGGCTCAAGGGCTTCTTCTACTAACAAAGGAGCAAGCTTAGGGCAGCTCCTAACAACTTACAAAAAGTACAGATGACACCAATTTGCAATGTTGAAAGATTTATTCCAGTGTGAGCATCAGCAACGTATCAAAGACAGATGGCCTCAGAATCCAACACCTCCCGTGGCCGCACAAAGTAGACTCAGGCTCTTCAGAACTGTGCTCTTGAGTTTTATCTTGTCTTCTTACTGACATTCATGTTTTCTTTTTATTTCTCTCTATTTTACAGGGGCCAGGAGGCTCACTCATTTTTTACTTTGGCGCAGTGGCTGAAGTTCCATGCCGAAGTAAAGCAGCCTGCAAGTCTTCAAATTTGATAGTCTTTGTAGCTGCTACACGAACAGCCATCCCAAAGAGCAATGAGCCTATAAAGACATAAATACGACCAACGACCACTCTTACATATATCACTGGTAGTTGGCTCTGTCTTATTGTGCGCATTTTATGTGGAGGGGGTCCACTGTTTACACTCCCTCCAGGTCCTTCTCCCACGCAGTCTGGAGGGTCCCAACCTACATGACAATGGCAATTCCGATGATTATTGCATACTCCTCTAAAATTGCACTTTTCCGGGGTGCAGTCATAATTCAGTTCAGTCAAAGTTCCATTGCAAGACCCTTGATCACAGAAATTGGTTTGGGAACATGGAGTACCATGTCTCACCCGTCCAGCATCTGTTGAATCTGTTGCACGATGCTCATCGAGCCCAAAACAGGAAAACCCAGCAATAAGTGACTGATGGAATGAAACATGTTCCTGCAAGTGTGGTAGGTGGGTGATATTGGTACACTGCAACCTTCCACACATCTTATCTCTGTCAGCACAAGGTGTGAATAAGAGGCTTTCTTTTGCTCTCTGACAATGTCCAAATCGATACCGTTCCTTATTGATGTCATAGCACTTTTGATTGCCATCACGAGCACTTGCACCAAAGATTTCCTTGCAATGCATACTGCGATCGGTGCAGTTTCCTCGATAGCAGTAACCCTCTTCTGAGCATGGTGTTCCATCTTGCAGATAAGAGTCTGTTGGGCAATGGAGTCCATTCCCACTGCAGTACTCTGGAAGATCACATATGTTGTGGACACTTCTGCAGAGTGTCCCAGCAGGACTATAGGTGCAGTTT
The DNA here is from genome assembly GCF_004664715.2 of Peromyscus leucopus. NCBI lineage: Eukaryota > Metazoa > Chordata > Mammalia > Rodentia > Cricetidae > Peromyscus > Peromyscus leucopus. Next base: position 80,787,001 of record NC_051075.1, read on the forward strand.
ATGCAGCATGATTCTCTATCACAAATGCTACCTCTTGTGAACCTGCAATCACTCTGGCAGCAGGAATCTGCATAACATGCCTTGTGTGAGCCACAGTCACATTGCTCACCTTCATTTATTACCGCATTGCCACAAATACTATAGGTCACTGATGTATTATAATAAGTATGACGGTCATAGAAAAGACACGGCATGGTACCGGGGGTATTGAGTATTTGGTTTATCTGTACAAGGGAACAATTGCTGTAAACATCTGTTAGCAGAGGTATCCTGAACATAACACAGGTGCGCCTTCTCTGGCAAACACAGTAACTCTCATCATCAAAATCCATACCTAAAATCCTCCCTATACGGTTGGCTACTACAACAGACATATATATATAGGGTCGCCCATTTTGACCAATCCAGATTAGAGCATTGGAACTACAGACACTCTGTTCAACAGGTGTAATTTCATCGGGCGAATTCGTATGAATTATACTTGAAGAGTCAGGGTTAAATCGGTTATAAAAGTTGTTGATATAGTATCTGTGAGACGCACTTCCTGGTACTGTGGTGTCGTGATTAAATGGATCCCATCTGGTATACACAGTCAAGAGAAAGACATAGTAGCGCATATGGATATTTCTCATATAGGTGTCCATTAAACTGACTAGCGAAAACAAATATACACCAATTCTAGTAGCATTTTGGACTGGAGAATATACAGAATTAGTTGCTTGAAAATGGCCTTTTACAGCAGCTGGATGTGTAGCATAGTCTCTACTAGACATTCGGGGCACCACAGTGAAATTTGTTTTGGAGGAGAAGGGGCCTACGCTATGGTCCACATGCTTCCATTCATTCATAGGCCCGACTGTTTCAGAATCAGTCACTATCTGAGAAATAAAGTGCTCGAACCTGTGTGAATCATTGAGGGGTTTGATTTCATAGACAAGGTCATCAAACATTATGACCCCATCCAGGCCCCCATAACAAGTATCCAGAGTGACCATGGATTGAGGAATCCCCTCTAGATAGCCAATATAGTAACAATCTGCAGGGAAAAATGGATAATCCATCTGTAAGGCTCCTTGGTCATCCTGAGTTGTCAGCAGCAAGTGCCTGGGCCAAATAAGTGTCTTTCTTCTCAGGTGGATGGTGTGTCTCTGGCCCCTGAAACGCAAGCTGTAGGAGAGCCGTCCTGGTGGTTGAAATCCCTTACCATGGTATGTCTCCTTCCGAGGAATGACCACCTCTGATGAGATAAAACGCCATGTGGGACGGCCTTGAAAACAGTGGCTTGGAACCAGGAGCAGCACCCAGAGTGCTACCAGTAAGAGGGGAGCCTGGGAGTCACAGGTCTTTCCACTGGCTTCATGCCCCAGGTCCAAGATAACATCCTGGATGAAGCTAGGCTAAAACCCTCTGCTGTGGCCCTGCCTGGTGGAGGAGACACTGACGGTGGACAAAAGGCTTCTTCAGGCTACTAGCCCTGCTGGTTTCCCAGACAACTTGAGGAGTTAGGTAACAATTACTGGGTGTGGCAGGAGTGAGCCTGGTGATGTTAGCTGAGATGGAGGTGAAGCGGGGTCCAAAGCAACATCTATGAAGTCCACTAGGAGAGAAAAGGCAGAAGAAACAGAGGTGACTCCTCTGGACAGGCTCTGGACATACAACCTATCGCGACCACATTTTCAGTCATCTGAGTCTGTTTGCTTCCCATTGTTACTCTGGCTCTGTCTCTACAAGTCAATTTTCCTTTTTATTTTGTCTCATATTTCTCTCATTTCTGGAAGTTGGAGGTAAACACTGTGAATATTACCCTTTTAGGTATGATTTTTTTATTCTTTTAACTTATTTTTATTTGAGTTCATAGTTAACTATTTACAAATGGTCTTACCTTTTTGGGTTTTACTTGGGAGTTTCGGGATTTCTACATGTTGAATTCTTTGGGATACTGTCTGAAACACCTCAGAACTCTAGAATTTTTAAAAATCCCATCTCTCGTGAGCATACTTTATCTCTGACCCTGTCTTAGTTCCAGCTGTTGGTCCCCTCCAACCCTTAGTATATTTCCTTCCGGACCATTGAGATTACTTCAAACATGCAGGCTGATCAGTTCTAAGTGGGGGATACCAGCAGCTCTCTTTTGTGTGAATGTACAAGAAGTATGTCACACACTTTCCCCAGGTTGTCATTAGGGCTTTCATATCTCTTAATTTTGTAGAAGGAGAAGCATCCTCTGCGTTTCCTCCAAAAATCTCAATAGAGAAAGGGGGCAATAAGTGACATCACCACGGAGTGTCTTGACAGGCCCTGTCTCAGACACATGACTAAAATCTGCAGCCACACAGACAGGTCGTATGGCAGCAGGCATCTTAAATGACATGAGAAAAACATGGGGTTTTATCAGTTTACCTCCTCTCAGAAGTCTCTATCTCCTCTAAGTGTACAGGCCAAAAAATCCTCTGCAGGACCACTGGAGTCAGATTGCACCTTCCTACCCTCCCAGCCCAGTCTCCAGCCTACTGACCTGCCAGATTCCCATAAATAGGCCTCTGCTGCCGCCCTGTGGTTACTAGTGTCACTGTACCTAATGCCCATGGGAGGTTCTTAAGAGTAGGGAGGGAGGAAGTGGTTGGATTCCTGTCTGGTTGTGGTAACAGGAGATGAAAGCCCCGTTAGGCATTCATCAATTAGGGTGTGGGATCATGTGCTCTATTATTGGTGACCAATTTGGGGACATGGGCTCATACTGCAGTTTGGGAAAGGCTTCTCAAGGCTCATGACCCCTTGTCGTTACTCTGAGGCTCTGCATGCCACCAGGCTGGACTTCCATGACCTATGTGGACAAATGATCACACAAAGCACAGCGTGGTTTTATGTCTAAAGTGAAGGGTGTAGATGGGGTATCTACACAAGTAGGGAGTGCCAGAGCCAGCCTCTCCAGTCTCTCTGTCTGTGTCTATCTCTGTGTCTGTCTGTCTGTCTGTCTGTCTGTCTGTCTCTCTCTCTCTCTCTCTCTCTCTCTCTCTCTCTCTCTCTCTCTCACACACACACACACACACACACTCTGCTCCTGCTCCTACGCCAGGCCCAACCCTGTCAGAGCACCTTGGAGTCAGGTCACAAAGGCATGTCACTTCATGCCCCTGGCACAGATCACAGAGCAGATTTCAGATGCCTCCTGGTGACCAGATTCATCTTTGCATGCTCTGCCTGGCCAGCTCCAGAGAACTGGCTCACCCAGCTAAGTGGACTCTCAGGTGCAGGTGACAAAAACAGGCAGAGAAAAATGAGAGGTGAGAGGAGGGAGAGGGACAGAGACAGGGAATGTTAAATGTTTACACAGCTGTGTTCCAATCCCTGACCTCTGATACCCACAGCACGAGAGTTCGAACATCACATTTTGGGGTTGGGCATAGGCAAGTGGAAATACTGGTGGAAATAAAGGGACTGAGATCTGGAGTTTTCATGATGGCTTCCAAGTCTCAGTACTGACCCAACCCTTTCACTGATCCATTTCCAGCTCCCTTTGGACACGTCCTTGTGGAATTCGAAAACATCAAGCTCCTCGCTTGTTTAGAAAGATCTCATCATTTGTGCTCCTCATCTTCCGCTGCCCCATGTCGGCTCTGGTCCTCCAGACCCTGATGTCTTCTCAGTGATTCAGGCTCTGCCTGTTCCACAGCCACAAACCCCTACCTAAATGGTTTCTCTGTTGAGCCATGGTTCCGAATCAATCCTCCTTAAGCAGGCATTTTGATTGTTTTTCCTCTGCTTCCATACTACAGAAGAGGAGTGGGCAAGCAGAAGCTGAGGCATGTCACATCACTCCAAGTACCCTCTCTCAGTCTCTAATATGCCTCCTTGTTTCCTACACTGCAGCCTCAAGAATCTTTAATTCACTCATCTAAGATGGCCACAGGTACTATAGTGTTATGAGATGAAATATAATTTATTAATTATCCCCAACAAGCCCCATAAACAACAACCATTTATCAGTGATCTCCATAGAACCGCTGGAGCATCCTCCTAATCTATTCTTGCCCTTACCAGGGCACCTCTGAGATTACAGAAGCTGTCTTGTTTTCCAGCCAGAAAAACCTCCAGTCAGTCCACAGAAAGTTAGAAATATGCAGAATCTTTTAGAAGAGCATCCTTTGACTGACTTCAGCAGGGCAGCCTAGACATCCAGCTTCCTCTGGGTCCATTCCCTGGCAGTCACACTGGTCCTGCCTGACTCTGTGGCCAGTTAACACTCCCACAGGGCTCACCCAGTGCAGAGCCGATGGCAGAGGCAGCAAGAACCTCCAGGCAGACAGTGCAAGCGCTGCCTGCAGCAGCAAGGTTCTAATTATGCTGTAGTCTCGAAGCTCATCCACTTTGCACCAGTCTCCGCACAGGCAACCACAACCAATGTAGCTGTCGTCCTCCAGTATATATACTACACAAGAACTACTTCCTAGCACCGGGGAGCAAGTTTTAATGACATGTTTTATTTGTAACAATTTGCATGTTTCTGTTTAGGTAGTCTAGTGCTCATGGTAGGTAGAACAGTATTTATGGAGGCCAAGAAAGGGTACTGGGTCCTCCAGACTTATAGGTGGAGCTGACAATTGTGGGTGTCAAAAACTGAACCCCATTCCCTGCAGGAACAGAATGCTCTCTGAATCACTGAGATGTTACTTCAGTGCCGGTAAGAGGGACCATAACCTTCCCTATCATATTTGCTGCAGCTTTGTTCACAATGGTGTAAATATCACTGTGAGCTGGATGAGTGTAGAGAGCTGCTGGTAGCAATGGCTTTACCAGAGGATGTCACCATCAGGTGACAAGTAGTCTTTAGCAGGTTGACCCACCAGGTGAATAACTCTCTGATGGGGAGCCCCTCTTGGTAAGACCATGGAGTCACTGACAGAAAATGACTGGTTGCTCCTATCTGTAATTTTACATGTGCAAATACAGCTGGTATCTCCCCCTTATCATGCATTGTCATGAAATGTTTAGATGTAATCTCATGATTACAGCTCAGTCTTGTGGGCACATGTATTTGTGCATGGTCAGGAGAATAACTCCTCCTTACCCTGTGTTATTCTGGCATATAAAACAACTCTCACAGTACAGCCTTTGTTCCACATTACAGTAAGAAACTTAGAAGCCTGTTCTCTATAATTAGCTTACTGACAGGGAAATTTGGCCAGACAAGAGTCTCTGTGGATAGATCACAAGTAGGACTTTCACAGATGAGACTCAAGGATGAAATTACAAAGTGTCTCACTTTGTTGATTCAAGGTCCTTCAGAGACTGAATTGCCCTGTGCTTCTTCTGCTGGCCGCTGATAATGTATTCACAGAATTCACCATCTCTGACCCTTTCGCAATTAATAATTTGTACAAATGTTCTAACCTCAGTTTATGATATAAAACTCAAGTTTCAATTAACTAAATGTTTATTTACTTAGGTCTCAAATAACAACTAATCAATTAACCAAGTCCAAAGAAAAAAGTTTTTTGTCCAGCTGACTGTGGATGACACAGGCTGGGAAAGTGCCAAGCACCTTGTTTCTCCCTATGTGTTGCCGTGGTTAACGGTTTTGTACCTTATCCTCTCAAGGAATGTGCATTTGAACTAGAGAGGGCTTTGTAACTTTTCTTATTATGACAAAGAGTCTCCTGCTAGAAAGATGTGTTTAGCTGTGTAGGGAAGAGGATCTAGGAAAAAATGAGCTGAAAAGAAGCTGTAGAATCAGACCTGAGGAAGATTAAAAGAAAATGACCCTTAGAATGTGCATGAATTTTTTCCTTTCAGATAGATAGAAACTTATTTGTAAAGACCATCAGATTAAAAAAGTCTGATGCTCTAGAAATACTCCTCAGATAAGAAAATTCTAGATTAGATTTCACTATGCTGTGGTTTATTCTATGAACCCTGTTGTATCTGTGGAGCTGGACTCAATGACATATTTTAGGTGAACCTGAAAGGCATTTTATGAGTGACAGCCAGGCACCAAGAGAAGAAAAGGATTTCATATCAAGTGGAAACTGAAAAAACTGACTTCAGGTTAACTACCACTGAGGAAAAATTGACCATGGCTTACACACTATAGAGTGATGTCTAAACATTTATACTGGAAGGATTATTCAAACAGTGAGTTGTAGGAATTTTGACCACATTTAATATGATTTAATTCTTCATATATGGAGAAAGTTGATTTTATGGGATATCCCCTCAAAACAATAACTGTGTAGTCACTGAGCAAAGAACATGTATGTAAAAACATAATGTATGACAATGAGTTTCTTTTTTTTCTGTATTAAGAAATTTTCTACTCACTCCACATACCATCCACAGATCTCCATCTTCCTTCCCCACCCTGCCCAGACCTCTTTCTCAAGCTGCCCCACATCCCCACATCCCCCAAATTGAGGTCTCCCATGGGGAGTCAGCAAAGGCCAGCACACTGAGCCTAGGCAGGTCCAAGCCCCTTCCCACTGCACCAAGGCTGTGTGAGGTGTCACACCACAGGCAACGGCTTCCCAGAAACCTGCCCATAGACCAGGGACAGATCCCGATCGCCCTGCCTGGGTGCACCCCAAACAGTTTGAGCCAAACAACTGTCTTCCATATCCAGAGGGCCTAATCCAGCCCCATGGGGTCTCCACAGCCACCAATCCACAGTTCATGGGCTTCCACTAGTGTGGCCTGTCATCTCTGCATGTCCTCCCATCATGATCTCAACGTCCCTTGCCTGCAGAATCCCTCCTCTCTCTCATCAGTTGGATTCTTGGAGCTCAGCCTGGTGCCTGGCCATGGGTCTCTACATCTGCCTCCATTAGTCACTGGACAAAGGCTCTATGATGACAGCTAGGTTATTTGCTAGACCAGTCACTAGAGTAGACTAGTCTAGGCACCCTCTGGACCATTGCCAGCGGACCAAGGTGGGGTCATCATTGTGGATTTCTCAGAGCTTCCCCAGCATCCTGTCTCTTCCTATTCCCATGATGTTTTCATCTATCATGATATCTCCCTCCCTGCCCTCCCACTCTGTCCCTGTTCCAGCTCAGCTCTCCCATTTTTCTGTTCTCATCCCCCACTCCTTGCCTTCTGCCACCCCCCTCACCCAGTCTGCTTATGTAGATCTCATCCACTTCTCCTTCACAGGGTCATCCATGTGTCCCCCTTAGTGTCTTTCCCTGTTAGCTAGTCTCTCTGAAGTTAGGGTTGCAGTCTGGCTATCCCTTCCCTCATATCTAGTATCCACTAATGAGTGAGTACATACTATGTTTGTCCTTCTGAGTCTGGGTTACCTCATTCAAGATGATATTTTCTAGTTCAATCCATTTGCCTGCAAATTTCATGGTATCATCGTTTTTTACTGCTGAGTAGTACTCCATTGTGTATATGTGCCACATTTTCTTTATTCATTCTTCAGTTGAGGGGCATCTAGGTTGTTTCCAAGTTCTGGCTATTATGAATAATGCTGATATAAACATAGCTAAGCATGTGTCCTTGTGGTATGATTGAGAATTCCTTGGGTATATGCCCAAGAGTGGTATAACTGGGTCTTGAGGAAGAATGATTCCCAATTTTCTGAGAAACTGCCATACTGATTTCCAAATTGGCTGTACAAGTTTGCATTCCCACCAACAGTGGAGGAGTGTTTCCCTTGCTCCACATCCTCTTCAACATAAGCTGTCTGCAGTGTTTTTGATCTTAGCCATTCTGACAGTCATAAGGTGGTATCTCAGAGTTGTTTTGATTTGCATTTCCCTGATGATTAAGGATGTTGAGCTATTCCTTAAATGTCTTTCAGCCATTTGAGATTCTTCTGTTTAGAATTCTCTGTTTAGCTCTGGAGTTCCCTCATTGTCTCTAGGACAACAATACATGGCTGTGTCTTCACTTTGCCAACTGCTCAATTAAAAAAAAACCTTTGCTCTTGGAGGTGTCCCTGCTGAACTGTAATTTTTTCCTGTCCAAGCCTGGGATCAGGACCCTGTGTCCACATCCTATAATTCGTTCTGAAGACATGTATTTCTGTGCATTATGACAGATCCTAGACCTTCATGTCAGAGTGTCCAGGAAGTTGAGAGTATGTGGGGATTTGAGGATTTCCTGTTGGTAAGTGGTACAAAAGAGTTAGCAGTGTGTTGTTACCTGGGCCTCTAAGGCCTATGGGTCAGTTGGAGTGTCTCTGACAGGTGGAGGGTGGTGGCATGCATGATTTTTATGTTTTATGTATTTGTTAAAAGTACATTTAATTAACATATACATGGTATGTGCTGGTTTTCAGCAAAGTGGGATACAAAGATGTTCCTCAGTACAGATTCCTCACTTTTGAAGACACAGACAGGTAGGCTGAAAGTGACAGGTTGGATAAAAACTATTCACTAGTATGGAAAACAGAGTGGCCAGGAAATTTTGCTTACATTAGGAAAATTCAGTCAATGTCTGTACAAATGGAACAAAGAACAGCGTCCAATGAACAATGAGTGAACTCATGAAGAGCACGACCATTGTAAGCAAATGTTACCCAAGTTGGCTAACATAATCATATGAGGCTATCATGAAAGGGCCTTCAGAGAAATAATGACTGTTTTTCTGTCTAACACTATAATAATATTTTCATTGGTATTAACTCACTTGAAAACTCTTCATAATGTACGTATTAGTATGCATAGATTATTATATTCCCACATTGGCTCAATAATTATTTTTAAAAAGGTATCCAGTGTAACTTCTGACCCACTTTTACTCATGGACAGTTGCCATGCTGACCAACATAAGTGGAAGATCATGGGATATGAGAACCATAAGCACAATTTACTGAAGGTGTCTTTGTGAGCCCTCACACCTCAGACTTCACCTAGAGAGAACCCATCAGTGAGAGACAGTGCAGCAGTGGGATATTGACATCATCATGGAAATTCGATAAACTATTTTAATTGAAAATGTCACTTCCTGTAACTACTCACACAGAAGTGAGATTGCTCGGTCACATGGTCTCAGAAATGTAATTCTTTGAGGGACCCCCAAACTTTACACAGCACGGGAACACCTTCCTCTTCCTATTCACAACACTTGTTTTCATTATTTCCTTTAGTAAATGGCATTCATATCATTGGATGGAAGGTAATTTATCATTTGGGATTTAATTTCCATTTGTCTGTAGATTAGAGTGTTAGCTTTATGCAGCCTCTTCTGCTCACGTGCACGGGCCAAGATGAAGGATTCCTATCAGAGGATGGAGGTTAGAAAGATGGCTGCTGACAGGGCCATCACTTTTCACCTTCATATCCCCTGAGCTATGTGTTATCTTGATGACTCAAATCTCAGATAACTGATAGAAATGAGTTCTACTTGAGAAGAAAAATGAAACTGATCTCTTGGATGAGACAAACAGGAGTTAACAGGAGTAGTGATGATTCAAACAGAATATTTATTAATCAAAATGAGGAATGTATTTCTGAAATATTAACTTTTGAATCAAAGCCTCATTTATACTACAGAAATTCTCACACTGAGTTAGCTCCCAGCACTGGAAGTGAATATTTCAAATACTTCATTTTTAATTATGCGTATATGCTTCTGTGTATTGCAGTGCTAATGAAGGCCAAAGAGGGTTCTCAGTCCTTTGTATTTACAAGGTTGATATGAGGAGACCAATGTGAGTGTCGGGAACAGTAATCCTTCTAACCACTGAGCTGCTTCTCCAGCACCTGGATTATCAGTCATAACCTCACCTCTCGTGTTTGCTGCAGCTCTGTTCACAAAGTGCTGAATATCACAGGAATCTAGATAACCACGGAGGATATCTCATGAATGACAGCCAGAAAGCAAGGCAACATAAGGACCTCTTCTCAAGTAGAACCTAAAAATCTGGTCTCAGGCAAAGTCACATGGAGAGTAGAATGACCCTGGCTTAGACGTTATAGGGAGTAGCATAATCGATTCCATGGGAAGGATTATTACAAATAGTAAGTTGAATGGATGTCGACCACAGTTCATAACAACAAATTTTGTTTTTAAAAATGGAGAGAATAGATCTTACCAAGTATGCCCTTAAACAATAAAGTTATGGTCATTCAACACTGGACATGCATTTGAAAACATCCTGTAAGACAGGGTGATTACAGACAACTTAAACTTCATTTAACATAAGGAGTAGTTCATGTTAATATAATTTCAGGCAGGAAAGGAATGAACCCATTACCAAAACCTTTTTGGTGGTCCTAATTCACACAGTGCTCCACTGAGGTTCTTGAAAATTGTCAACAAATTCTTTTTTTTAAACACTATTAGATGCGGCGCGCTCCTCGGCCAGCGAGAAAGAACGACCACCATGCGAGGATTTTTCTCAGACCACACTTTATTGGAGCGCCTCTTGGTTAAGGGAGAGCGGGAGGTGAGGGGCCCCGAGGACTAAACTGCAGCTGCTTATATAGGGAATCAGGCAAACGTGCCGTACTGTGATTGGGTCCCGCCAGAATGCTAGCACGGGGAGCCACGGGATAGGCTGAGGACATAAGGCCAATTACCATACTCGTGCATCATAGCCAAATATGGAGTTGTTTACAGCTAGGCTACCAGGAAGCCATCGCCATCTTTGAATAGCGGCTCCCTACAATTAGATTATGGGGGTATTACTATATTTAAGCTTCCTAAAATGTAAACATAATGTATATTACATAATTGTTTATTACACTACTAATTTCATAACTATAAATTGGATATATGATTTACTAAATTTCTGGGATCCTTCTAACTAAATAAAATACTGTAGAAGTCTCAGAATTTAAATTTTGTCGAACATATAAGTAATGAATAAGTTTATAAATCAATTAAACAACTGAAAATTATGAATGCCAATAAACTGATTTCAAGTGGCAAAAGATAATAACAGATTTGAAGCTACCAAGCACTGTTGCATCTTCCATGTCTGTATCAGGATCAGGCACTTTATGTGGGACCACTATCCTGACCAACTGAGAACTGGTGGGGTCCATCACTTATTTATGGAAAATCCTTTCACAGGAAAATTTAGCCATGTTTTGTAAAATAGTTATTTAATTTATTTAGTTGACACTGCTCACTAAGGTGATATTTACTCACCTGACAGAATTAGGGAAAGAACATCATAGGGATCCTAGTCACATGCCATTTTTGTCACATACTATCAAAGGCACATGCTATAAGAACTCTAAATCTTGTGTTTTGGGGTGAGGCAGTGTGTGCCAGATTTTTGCACTCATGTCATCTGGGTGTCTCTTTTTTTATGACTCTAGAAATAACCAAGGACATGCTCAAGAGGAGAAATCGCAAGGACATCTCCATAGGTTATTGGTACATCTGTCATACTTTAGAGGTAAATGCTTGTCTACAATTATTTGATTAGTCATTTCTTATGTCAATCTTGACTACAGAAGGTTCTTTTGTACATGGTATTAGAATCTCAACTGCACATTGTGCATTTTCTTGGTGAAAACTAAAATCATTGGAAATTAGAGCCAAAGACCTTGTTTAAAAGATTTTTCCTTGCTAATCATGTTTCCCCTGAGCTATTTAGGCTGCTCCTTGGCTTAACCCAAGATAAAATAACTATGGTTCTTTTCTCTCATCATTGTGTGGAGTTGTTCAATTCACTGTTATGTGTCCTTATCACAGGATTCTAATGACCTAGTCAACTTGGTCTCAAATCTTAATCTTTCACTATTAGTGTCACTGCAAGAGTTTCCAGAGAAGCATCAACCTCAGATGAGGAAATTCTCTTTTTCTTTTTAAAGCTGCCTCAAGTTGATGATCCATTAATGTAGAGCCCACAGTCAACACTGCTTCTCTGAATGACACTTCTCTAGCTCACATAGGAGACACCAGGCTCTTCCAGTCAGCATCCACAGAGAGTGCCAAGTAACTCTGGGAGCCTTGGTAGGCAACAAAAGAACCAACAACTCACAAACTGAAAATCATAGAACTCAGTTTCCTATGGGAAGGGCAGAAGAGAGATGGAACTAGAACTGGATCTGACACCAGCTGAGAAGTGCACACTGGTGGCTAAAAATTTTGTAGGTTGAGGACACAAATATGACTACAGAGGAATCATTACTTGGGACTATGAGTACAACTAATTTTTGCCAGATAAAAATGTTTAAAAATAGAATTTTTCACAAGTAACAACCAATTATACTTTTTAAAGTTATCTTGGTTTAGAAGAAGGAAATAATGGATATTTCAGTTTCAAATCTACCTTTGCAAAATGCTAATATTTCTAGGCACCTGCAGTATCTCCATCACATGTTCAAAAGCAAAGAGGACAAATTACAAATTACTCCATTTCCCAAGTTTTCTCAGTGAACTAAAGTCAATAAATGTCATAATTTAGGACTCAATTTTGAAATATCTATTGATACACACAGACATTTTGAATATATAAAATTGGGTACTGTGCGGTAATCAGAAGCAATTGGATAGCTTAGATGGTGTGTGGGAAAAAACAATTTGTTCTAATGTGTGCACACATAGGTTGAACAGACTATGGGAGTTGACAGGGGCCTCTAGAGAATAACCTTGGCTTGAGGAGGAAACCACAGGTTCTGACGTTAAAATTCATGCTCATTCAGAAGGAGTCTCTGCTGGTCCTTAGTGCCCCCTATTGGTGCTGTAGGGAGGTTTTTGTGCAGGCTCACAATGGAGTTCTTTCACTGTGTATCTGGCACAGTAATACATGGCTGTGGCTTCAGTTTGCAGATTGTTCAGTTTTAAGAACACTTGGCTCTTGGAGGTATCCCTGCTGATGGTGATCCAGGATTTGAGAGCTGAACTATAATATGTACCTCCACCTCACCATATTCCTCCCACTCACTGCAGACCCTTTCCTGGAGGCTGGCAGACCCAGGTTAGATCAAAGCTGGTTAATGAGAACCCAGAGACAGTGCAGGTGAGAGACAGGGTTTGTGAGGGCTGCACCAGGCCAGGTCCTGACTCCTTCAGCTGCACCTGTCCCAAGGCACCTGGGGACAAACAACATCACCATCAGTCATACATCCCATAGATGACATGCCTGGGTCCCTCTCCTGAAACCCTGACCCACTTACAGCTTGGAAAGGTCACCAGGCAGATGAGCAGCACCAGGACAGCCATGCTCTGCTGGAGGCTCTAGTGAGAAGGAGATGGGGCTTCTCAGCTAGGCCTGGGCTTTCATCCTGAGCCTGAGGGCTGCTTTGCATTGGGGGAGGGTCCTGAGAGGATAAAAGGAAGTGCAGGGCAAGGTTTCCACTCTTCCCTCGGGTGACTGAGATTTGCCTTGTGCTTCCTTGATGAACTGGAGATGGAAACTCAGGAACATTTTCCTATTATTTTCTGGATTTCCAATCCCTGAGAAATGAGAAATAGTATGAATCACACTGTGCAGACCTGACAAGCAAATCAAGAGAGAGTTTACACTAAGTGAATCCACATTCACACAGTGCAGGCATGTGGGTATGTTGCAGGAATCTTCAAAGTTCTTATTAATAAAATCAAACCCGAGGCAAGTTATTGGGGTCCATGCTGGTAGATCAGAGAGACAGAACAAGCCACAGCTATCTCACCTTGCCAATTCCTCAGCTGGTCTTGTCTCCTTAGACTGGAGGCCTCTGAGTCCTCATCCGGAATGGGTCTCAGCTGAATTACTGCTCAAAAGCCTGAATGCTTAACCAGCCAAATGCCTCTAGTTTCTGGTCCTCATGCCTTATATATCTTTCTGTTTTCTACCACCACTCCCTGGGATTAAAGGCTGGCTTTCTGGGATTAAAGGCGTGTGTCACCATGCTTGGCTATTTCCAATGTGGCCTTGAACTCACAGAGATCCAGAGGGATTTCTATCTCTGGAATGCTAGGATTAAAGGTGTGAGTGCCACCATTTTCTAGCCTTTGTATCTAGTGGCTGTCTGTTCTCTGACCCCAGATAAATTTATTAGAATACACAATACCACCACATTTCCTCTTTTTTTTGTCTAAAATTAAAGAAAGCTTATAACTAATACAAGAAAAACTATCTTCAATAAGTATATGCAATATACAGTCAAGATTACATTAACAATGTCTAGTCCATTAACATTTGACAGATCCAGATAAAAAACTCCATTATATATATTAACAATGTCCAGTAACATCTGATAAACTCAGACCAAAAAATTTTCATTACTTATCTTATTTAAAACAAGTAGTTCCTTTTTAAAAGTAGATTCCATAATCTCCCTTTTTATCTTATCATGGGTACCATGTCCTAATGCATTTGTACATCTCTATAAATTCCTGAAGTGGATTTATGATGGAGTTGGGACTCTTAGTGATCAGAAACCCAGCTGAAGGAACAGCTAAAAGTTTATTATCTTGGTGTCAGTGGAATTGTATTATTCTCATCACCCATCTAGGAAATAACTTGTGAGGAAGCAGCTCACTAACATTATTACATGTGATCATGTGTTTATCTGTGATGAGACCCCAGAGTCTCTTTTCAAGTTATTCACCTCCTCACTCAGGAACACCATACCTGGAGATTAGATTTTAGTGAATCTTGATTTATGCCAGACTATCTTTCTCTATGCATTTTATATCTCTTTTGTTAGCATATAACACAGAAAATCCCAGCTTTCTAAATATGGTTATTGCATTGGTAAGGGATAGGAAGACCATCTGTTCATAAAACTTCATAAAACACTATAGTGTCCAACTAGACGAGGTTTATGTTAAGTAAAGTAAAAAATAAGCCAGAGAAGGTAAAGTCCCTACAAGAAGTAGAGAAGACGGCAGACATGAACATGGGGACCCTGTGCCTTGAGGTGTTGATCATCACAGAGAACATGAGTGTGTAGAGCTTTCCTCCATGCCTTGATAATGTAAATCACAGGGGAAGTGAAGTGCAGGGCTGGAGCCCACCTGTTCAGTCAGCACTCAGAGGATGTCTGTATTGGTATTGGAGATCTCACAGTTTGTGTCCCTAATTTCTGAGTGGCAGTAGTAGAAATAGGTCTTAACCTTAGGGAGTCAACCATCTTGTATGAGCTCTGATGGTCACCCACACTATAAGTGTGGAGTTGCCCCTGTTCTTGTTTCTCTGTTAGAGGAATTTCTCTGTTAGAGGAATTTCTCTGTTAGAGTGTTAGAGGGATATTTTGTCAGTATGTCTCATCATGGGTTTATCTGATATTTTCATTATAGTAACAAAATTTGTGAAGGAGTATTACAGAAATAAATGTACATCTCTTATATTATATTAGAGAACTTGGCATAAGTCTCGGTATTCAAATATTTTTTTCTTTAATGACTTCAGAGATAGTATTTATCCATATTCTGTACTCTCTTGCTCCTTGGGTTTCCCTTTTCCATGAATTCTCTAAAGGAAATCACTAAGCAAAAGTTACTTGCAAAGAGAAGGAGTTTATGGTAAAGCCACACATTATTTATAATTATATTCTATTTGAGAGACAGATTCTTATTCTTAAGTGTTTTAACATTTATATTTATTTATGTCTGGAGGACACATGGATACTCAATAGGTCATGTTATCATGACATTACTAGCTTGTACATTTGTGTTGTGGTTAGAATTTCATCAACATAATACAAACTAGGGTTATCATGGAACAAGGAACCTCAGTTGGAAAAAAAAAACACGCCTCCATCAGGTTCTTCTGCAAGAATGTTTTGGGGTCATTTTCTTTTTTGTTTATTTACAATTTTATAATTTAATTTAATTTTACAAATCAGCCACAGATTCACCATTCCTCACTCCTCGTGCTCCCCCAGTGCCTCCCCCCAACCTACCCCCCATTCCCACCACTTCTAGGGCAAGGACTCCCCTGGGGATTCAGTTTAGTCTGGTAGATTCAGTCCAGGCAGGTCCAGTACCCCCTCCCTTCACCCAGGCTGAGCAAAGTGTCCCAGCATAGGCCCCATGTTCCAAACAGCCAGCTCATGCACTAAAGACAGTTCCTGGTCCCACTGCCTGGGGGCCTCCTGTGGGGCGTTTACCCACCACCCCCACAGCTTCCCAGAGTTTTCTTGAGTGCAATCAGCAGGAAATATTAGATAGAAGGATTTATAGCGGAGAATCTTGTGGAGATAAGCAGAAAATAAAGGATAGCCTCGAGAGGGCCTGGAACCTATTCCAACGGGCCCTGACTGTCTCTGGCCCAGGGTTTTTTATAGAGATGCCAAGGGGTGGAGCAAAAGACCTCCTCCCCCAGCACAGCCAAGTGCAGACCATCTTAGACACCTGCACTCAGGCCCGTGGTCCTGATCATCCTCTATTCGGACCTGCTGGGTAAAGCCATGAGGAACCCGAGAATGGGCTCCCACAGGTCCCCCCTTCTTAATATATAAAAAAATAACTATTAATGGCTTACAGTAATCTCTATAGCTGTTACACCTCCCAGTATGGGAGTAGAGGATGATATAGATGGCATTTCTCTTTTGAATTAGGTTCAAGGTGACTACAGCAGTCTTAGCTGCCTCAAGCCCTTTCTAAACCAAAAAACTCTTAAGACGACTACAAACTTAAAGAATCCCTTAGCTTCATCATTACCATTAACAGGTTAACATAAATATTGTTATACATAGTCGCAATTCTCTCAATCTTACAACTCAAAGCAAACTCTTAACAGAACCATTTGAATTAGCATATATGGTGCTATATATAGTTAACAATTTTCTCCATCTTACAACTTTAACTCAGTCATTTGAATTTTCTTGTTAACAGAACATAGGAAAAACTTTGATGTATTCACAAACTTAAACATTTCCTCAACTCCACAAAACCAGGGTGCATTAATATCAATAGGTTTCTGCGAACATAATTCAATCTCATAACTCCTCCTTTTCTTTATAATTTTTTAAACAAAATCTCAAACCTAGATAGAGGAACCCAAACATAAACAATTCCTACAAACCCATATTGAAAAGCAATATTTTCAATCTAACCATTAACACTTTGAAAACTTAGCAAAACATCCAAAAGCAGTTTCTTAATAAAACTCTTTATACACTTTAAAAGTAGTCTCTTAGTATACCCCATTTGCATTTTTTACTAACAAAACATGACATTAATCCACTCAAACAACAATTTAAATTAAATAGACTAAGGAATATTAACTCTCCCTTTTCTTTATAATTTTAAACAAAATCTCAAGCCTAGTTAGAAAACCCAAACTTTTCTGTTTAAACAGTTCCATTTGTAACGCAAAACCAGTTCCATAAGTAATTCCATTTTTACATAAACAGTTCCACAAAACAATTCATAAATCACCAGTTAATAAAGCATATATGTATACACAAAATTGCATCTTGATTCTAAGTAGAAATACATTTCTTCATTTAAACAGTTCCATTTTTAACCCAATTCCAGAAAACTGTTCCTAGGTCATTACTATAAGTAAGCTCAAAATTGTCCCATTGCAATGAAATCTCTATTGTTCATTTCATTTAAGTACCAAAATTCAAATGATAAATATTGGTACTAGCCTTCCAAATTTGAAGAAATCCATAACCAAAATCTTTTTGTAATTTTATCTCATTTTTAAGTTCAAAAAGTTCAAACAGGAAAAATTCTGGTATCAGGCTTTCACTTCCAAATATGAAGAGACGTTTTTCAACCAAAATTTTTTGCAGTTAATAATTTTTGTTCAAACAAGCGTCTCTGAACTTTTATTCTCAAGCCAGAGACCGTTTTAGGTACAGTAATATTTTAAACCGCACCGTTTTTGCTGTTAGCTCAGGTTTTTCTGTGCTGCGTTGATATTCCATGGATCTCAGCTGCGGATGCCTTGTGCTGGTTCTGGCATCCACCATTCTTAGCTTCTTAGCGGCTTCTGGAGCTTTTGAAACCTTTCAGACTGCCTACTTTGCAGTCTATTAGGACACTATCTCCTGTGTCTCAGGTGTTTTCACCATATACATTAATAGACTCACACTTAACATTTACACTTTTTCACAAACTCACATAACATGTGCTTAAGCATAAACTCACTCAACATTACACATTTTTACAAACTCACATATTAACATCTACTTATTTATACTTTAAGGAAACTATAGAACTACTTTAGCAAATATATTTCTTATTAATTCTTATATACTTATATTCATTCCATCTTATTTCTTATTTAAACTTACATTTACAACTAGCATCTTACAAACTTACTACTACATATCTTAAGACTACCTTAGATACTTCTTACAAGCTTATATTCTTAAAGGAATTCTATAGATCTATTTTACAAACTTATATAGGCTACCATTAGCATATATCTAACTTAGCAAACACCTAAAGATTTCTTAACACAGATCTAACAAGACAGAATTTTTACAAACTCACATATCTTATTTTCGTCTTTCTACTTCTTACTCTTTTTTTTTTTTTTTTTTTTTTTTGGTTTTTTCGAGACAGGGTTTCTCATGTAGCTTTGCGCCTTTCCTGGAGCTCACTTGGTAGCCCAGGCTGGCCTCGAACTCACAGAGATCCGCCTGGCTCTGCCTCCCGAGTGCTGGGATTAAAGGCGTGCGCCACCAACGCCCGGCTCTACTTCTTACTCTTAATTTTTATCACCATCTCTATTAGAAAGATTCTTTTAACTAGACAGGAAGTACGTACATCATTTCTAAAGTTTAGAGTTTATAGTCAGCTTTGTTATAAAGCACTGGGATTTAGTGAGTGTTGTCATTATAGAGTTGTGATACTTGTTGCTAGGGGGCTGTAACATTCTCGGGACGAAGCCACACCCCAGAGTTGCCAGTTCTCTAGGCCTTTCTGAACCGGCAGAGATGTACTGTCAGCGGTAAACGGTTTTTAACTAGAGGCTGTCACCCAAATTCATAATAGCTCCCCTAAGAACTTCAATTCAGACAAACGTTTCTATTACAGCAGTATTTTTGGTTCGTTCTACCGAAAAACTTCACTTCACGCTGAGGGTGAAATTACCGTATTTAGCTGCCGCAAAGCTCCCCGCCAATACTGCACAGCTATTAGGTGATACAAGGTATTTTTCTAAAGAAGCTTGTAAAGCCAAAAGTGGCACAGCTCTGAACTCTGTTTCCTCACTGTTTGCATTAAACCAGTGACAAAAACCTCAAATACTAATCGAGCCACTTTCATTCTGGTTCCTTTATAGGTACATCATCGCAGCTGACTTTTCTTAGTTCCACGCTCCTTACCAAATGCTCCGGTAACCACTGAGCTTCCTTCTCCTCTTGTGAAAAAACACAAACATGTCCTCGGCCCCATATTAAAACAGGATCGGGACCCTTCCATAATCCCGAGCAGGGATCATTCCATTTCACTTGAGTTTCAGGATTTAGCATTTTCACTTCATTAGCTTTAACTCCTGATGTTATTAGCAGTGGTGATATTTAGCATTGATTTCTTATAAGGAACTTTCAGGTAAAGTATCTATTTTGTAAGACATCTAGATTTTCTGAAGTTTGTTTCCCATCTATAAAGCAGTCATTTCTTTTTTTGAATGCCTGTTTCCTTGTCTCCTTATTAGATTTGCAAAGGAATTACTCATTGCAGGCAGTTTGTTCAAAAGGCAAAGAACTTTTTAAATTTCAACATAAGTTTCTTCATATCAGTCCATAATATCAGTCCCTTATATCAGTCCCTTATATCATTTTCCTTATGTCATTGATTTCTCATAGTTCTTTTCGGGTCTGAGTCTCAACTGGTTCTCTTACTAGACTTGCCTGGGAGGTTTGAACAAAGTCTCTTGCCTTTGCAATGGGAGATTTGAACAAGCATTTTACATTTTCAGCTATGGCACATTGGGAGGTTTCTATTCTCCTCAGCTGGCTTTAACAGGTGTTTCAACTTCATCAGACACTGGCCCCCGGATCAGAACCGCACCTGCCTCGTTAGCCGGCATTAAGGCTGGCATTTCTGATAGCAACTTTTCCTCGGGGCTTGTGTTTGTTTTAGCCAGTCAGTGAAAAACAAGATCATTTGCAACAGAGCTTTTCCATAGCTCCTTCAGAGATTTTCTCCCACTGATCTTATTCTCATTTTGCTTGTTCCTTCCCCCCCAGATGCAGAGCTTCAGATATCTGTCTGCGGCTCTGTTCCTCTGCTAGCTGCCTTTGGAAGAAGGGGCTTTTTTTTCTCCCCCTGAATCTGCCTCAAATTCTAGCAGCTTTTTCAGGTCACATTTTCTGGGGAGGATTATGTCCCTTCTCTGTTTCTTCAGAGTCTTTCTCCCAGACAGTTCCCAGTTTGGTCTCAATTTGTCCCCTCTACCCCAGAAACGGTTTCCAACACTAGAGCGGTGGCTTTCCCTGCTACTGAAGGTAGGGGCTTTTTATCCATTTCTGTTTTCGGGGTCTGCGTGGTTTGTGTACAGACTGAAAATCTAACAAGGGAGGTTTTTGCCATTTCTAAACTCCCATTAGGACAGGTGCTTTGCCACATCAGGCCTTCACCTGGCCCAGTCCCCCAGTGGGTTGCATTTGCTTGTCTGGGTGCTCAAGGACAGAGCTTATGCCAGAGGCAATCACCCCTCAGGGTTACACTCCCTCATCTCACCAGGAGTCAGTTGAAACAAAGCTTTTCTCAAAGAGGTGCTTTCTCTGACAGAAAAGAAAGCTTTACTCCTGGATAGTTGTGTTCTGCCCTGGCTGGGCTCTTTCCCCAGACAGCGTTGTGACTCAGCAGCACAACTGCTTCAGACACAGTTCAGCTTTACTGTTTTCCCAGAAAGGTCCTTTCTCTAATAGGAAAGCTTTTTCTCAGATTTCTTTTTGCAGTTGTGGACCTATCAACCTAGGACTTGTAGGAAAGCGAATAACTGTGCCATTCCCACCAGCTTTAGCTTTGTTTGTTCATTAGCAATCTTCCCCTGGGTCCTGCACCTTCCTGCCTCAGCTCTGTGCTCCAGGAAGTTTACAACTGCAGGAACCCTAGTATTCCCGAAATGCACTCCAACTCAGAGACGCTGGCCAGTCGCCTGCTCAGAAGTGAGGATACAATGCTAACAGTTTGCATTGCTTCAGGGGATCTTTGCATTAGGAAGATTAGGAGCACCTTTCCATTCTGAAATGCTCACTCAAATGAAACTCTTGATGCCTCAGCTCGACTGTAACTGAAAAGCTTGGTTTTTCTGCTTTTCTCAGGCAAAGTTTCCAGCCCTTTGGGCTCTCTGTAGCTTTTCACCCTTACTCTCCCAAGCGTTTCCCTCAGGGTACTCTGACCTACTGTCTTTTACTAGCTTGAAGAGACAGAACTTAGAAGAGGTTTTTAGGAACTTGTCCCTGCCTTCTGCATTGCAGGGAGGATTGTTAAAGCTTGAAAGAACTTAGGTACTGCTGTCTTAAGAGGTTTGTTGTTTTCCCTTAGAGCTAATCACAGGTGGTCCCCATACTAATATCTTCAGGTGATTCTAATTTTGTCCTTCTGAGAGAGTTAAAGGCTTTAGTTTTTAAGTTTAAGAGAGCTTTTGAGAAAGATTAACGCTTTTTTTCCTTTCTTTTTTTTGATTATTAACTTTTTTTTTTATTATTTTACAACACCATTCAGTTCAACATAATAGCCTCAGATTCCCCTGTTCTCCCCCTCTCCCCCCCCCCCCCCAGCTCACCCCCCATTCCCACCTCCTCCAGATCAAGGTCTCCCCTGAGGACCGGGGTCGACCTGGTAGACTCAGTCCAGGCAGGTCCATTCCCCCTCTCCCAGACCGAGCCAAGTGTCCCTGCATAAGTCCCAGGTTTCAAACAGCCAACTCATGCAACGAGCCCAGGACCCGGCACCAATGCACAGCTGCCTCCCAAACAGATCAAGCCAAATGACTGTCTCACGCATTCAGGGGGCCTGATCCAGTTGGGCCCCTCAGCCTTTGGTTCATAGATCCTGTGCTTCCCATTCATTTGGTTATTTGTCCCGGTGCTTTATCCAACCTTGGCTTCAACAATTCTCGCTCATATAAACCCTCTTCTTTCTCACTAATTAGACTCCCAGTTCTCCACCAGGGGCCTAGCCGTGGATGTCTGCATTCAGATTCCTCAGTCCTTGGATGGGGTTTGTGGCACAACTATCAGGGTGTCTGGCCATCCCATCACCAGAGTAGATCAGTTCCTGCCATCTCGCGACCAATGCCAGCAGTCTTTTGCGGGGGGGTATCTTTGTGGATCTCCGTGGGCCTCCCTAGCTCTCTGCTTCCTCCCCTTCTCACCTTCTCATGTGGTCTTCATTTCCATGGTCTCCTATTCCTTGTTCTCCCTCTCTGTTCTTGATCCAGCTAGGATCTCCCACTCTCTTTCCCTCGACCGTCGCCCTTCATTGTTCCCACTCATGACCAGGCTGTTCATGTAGATCTCGTCCATTTCTCCGTGTCTTTTTTTGGGGTCCCGTTTTCCAGGTAGCCTCACTGGTGATGTGAGTAGCAGTCCAGTCATCCTTGTTCCACATCTAGCATCTTCCTATGAGTGAGTACATACCATATTTGTCTTTCTGAGTCTGGGTTACCTCACTCAGGATGATTTTTTCTAGATCCATCCATTTGCCTGCAAACCTCATGATGTCATTGTTTTTCTCTGCTGAGTAGTATTCCATTGTGTATATGTGCTACAATTTATTTATCCATTCTTCAGTTGAAGGGCATCTAGGTTGTTTCCAGGTTTTGGCTATTACAAACAATGCTGATATGAACATAGCTGAGCAAGTGCTCTTGTGGTATGATTGAGCATTTCTTGGGTATATGCCCAGGAGTGGTATAGCTGGATCTTGGGGGAAATTGATTCCCAATTTTCTAAGAAAGCGCCATATTGATTTCCAAAGTGGTTGTACAAGCTTGCATTCCCACCAGCAGTGGAGGAGAGTTCCCCTAGTTCCACATCCTCTCCAGCATAAAGTGTCTTCAGTGTTTTTGATCTTAGCCACTCTGACAGGCATAAGGTGGTATCTCAGAGTTGTTTTGATTTGCATTTCCCTGATGATTAGGGATGTTGAGCAATTCCTTAAATGTCTTTCAGCCATTTGGGTTTCCTCTGTTGAGAATTCTCTGTTTAATTCTAAAGCCCATTTCTCAATTGGACTGTTGGTCGTTTTGATGTCTAATTTCTTGAGTTCCTTATATATTCTGGATATCAGTCCTGTGTCACCTGTGGGGTTGGTGAAGATCTTTTCCCATTCTGTAGGCTGTCGCTTTGCCTTGTTGACTGTATCCTTTGCTCTACAAAAGCTTCACAGTTTCAAGAGGTCCCATTGATTGATTGTTTGTCTCAGTGTCTGCGCTACTGGTGTTATATTTAGGAAGTGATCTCCTATGCCAATGCGTTCAAGACTACTTCCTACTTTCTCTTCTAGCAGGTTCAGAGTAACTGGATTTATGTTGAGGTCTTTGATCCACTTGGACTTAAGTTTTGTGCACGGTGAGAGATATGGATCTATTTGCAGCCTTCTACACGTTGATATCCAATTATGGAGCACCATTTGTTGAAGATGCTTTCTTTTTTCCATTGTACACTTTTGGCTTCTTTGTCAAAAATTATATGTCCATAGGTGTGTGGGTTAATGTCAGGGTCTTCAATTCAAATCCATTGGTCCACATGTCAGTTTTTATGCCAATACCAAGCTGTTTTTATTACTGTAGCTCTATAGTAGAGCTTGAAGTCAGGGATTGTGATGCCTCCAGAAGTTGTTTTATTGTACAGGTTTCTTTTAGCTATCCTGGGTTTTTTGTTTTTCCATATGAAGTTGAGTATTATTCTTTCCAGGTCTGTGAAGAATTGTGTTGGTATTTTGATGGGGATTGCATTGAATCTGTAAATTGCTTTTGGTAAGATTGCCATTTTTCTATGTTAACCGTGCCTATCCATGAGCATTGGAGATCTTTCCATTTTCTGACATCTTCAATTTCTTTTTTCAGGGACTTAAAGTTCTTGTCATATAGGTCCTTCA
>NC_051075.1:80811401-80835759 GCF_004664715.2 Peromyscus leucopus
CTATGTCTTTTTATAGGTGAATTAAGTCTGTTGCTATTAAGGGATATTAATGACCAGTGATTGTTCATCCCTGTTATTTTTGGTGGTAGTGTGTGTGTACTTCTCTTCTTTGGGGTTTACTGTTGTGGCTTTATCTATTGCCTGCGTTTTCGAGTGTGTATCTGACTTCCCTCGGTTGGAATTTTCCTTCTAGTGCTTTCTGTAGGGCTAGGTTTGTGGATAGGTATTGTTTAAATCTGGCTTTGTCTTGGAATGTCTTGTTCATTCCCTCTATGATGATTGAAAGTTTTGCTGGGTATATTAGTCTGGGCTGACATCCATGTTCTCTTAGTGTCTGCATTACATCTGTCCAGGTCCTTCTGGCTTTCAAAGTCTCCATTGAGAAGTCGGGTGTTATTCTGATGGGTTTACCTTTATAGGTCACTTGGCCTTTTTCCTTGGCTGCTCTTAATATTCTTTCTTTATTCTGTACATTTAGTTGTTTAATTATTATGTGTCGAGGGGACTTTTTTGGGGGGTCTAGTCTGTTTGGTGTTCTATAGGCTTCTTGTATCTTTATAGGCGTTTCCTTCTTTAAGTTGGGAAAGTTTTCTTCTATAATTTTGTTGAATATATTTTCTGTGCCTTTGAGTTGGTATTCTTCACCTTCTTCTATCCCTATAATTCTTAGGTTTGTTCTTTTCATGGTGTCCCAAATTTCTTGGACATTTTGGTTCATGACTTTGTTGGCTTTAGTGTTTCCTTCAACTGATGAAACTATTTCTTCTATTGTGTCTTCAATGCCAGAAATCCTCTCTTCCATCTCTTGCATTCTGTTGGTTATACTTGCATGTGAAGTTCCCGATCTTTTACTCAGTTTTTCTATTTCCAGCATTCCCTCTGTTTGTGTCTTCTTTATTTTTTCAATTTCCCTTTTCAGTTCTTGGACTGTTTCCTTTGTTTGTTTCGTTACTTTTTCATGATTTTCTTTCAGTGCTTTATTGTTTTCTTCCAGGACTTTATTGTTTTTTTCCAGAAGTTTATTGTTTTCTTGGAGGGCTTTATTGTTTTCTTGGAGGGCTTTATTGTTTTCTTCTAATTTGTTTGCCCTTTCCTCTAGTTGTTTACAGCGTTCTTCCAATTTTCTTGTCTTTTCCTCTACACATGCCTCTACCTTCTTCATGAAGTTACTCATAAGGCTATTTTCTCTGCTTCTTCCAATTTTTGGTGTTCAGGTCTAGATGTTGGAGGGGGGCTAGGTTCTGGTGATGCTGTATTGCTCTTCATTTTGTTGTATGTACTTCTGCCTTGACGTCTGCCCATCTCCTTGTGGTTCCTTCTTGGTCTTATCAGTGCACTTGTTTCAGAAAGAGCTGACAGATTCAGGAAGACTCTCTCTCTTGTCCAAAAGGGAGTTTTCTTGTCCAACTCTCTCTCTGGTCCAGAAGGGAAGTCTGGGGCAGGATGGAAGCTCTGGTCCAGAAGGGAAGTAGATTAATGCTTTTTAGAGAGATCCCCCCCCCCCAAAATTTTTCAAGAAAAGCCTTAGAGTTTAAGAGAATGATTTTTTTCCCCCAGGAGAAAGACCAACTTTTCCCAAAACTTCCCAACTTTAAACTTTGACTTCTTACACCCCTATTTTTGCCTCAGGGAGAAATTACTTTCTCCTGCTGCTTGGATTTGGCATTTCAGGTGTTCCCAGGTCAAAAGCTTCCATAGGAAACTTTTTCTTCCCCATAAGCTCAAAGAAGAGCTTTTTTACTTCCCGTAAAGCCCAAAGAAAGATTTTCCCCCAGTTTGCTTTCATAGCCCCGGAAGTTAGAAAATTGAAGAGTTTTTCTATCTAGTTGCCTTACTTATTTTTTCCTACACAATCTTACACTTCTAAGTTTTTCCTAAACTATATTACTACCCTATACCTTATACTTATCACAGATAGAATTTGAGAAAGGGATAGAAGATAGAAAATTTTGACAGAAGAGAATTTCGCTGCAGCACCGGACATCCTTCCAGTCCGCTTTCCTTTTCTCTCGAGGATAAAACACCTGCCTTCCAAAAATATATAAAAATATATATATTTTTTCATAACGCTGGCATGCCTTTCCACTGGCAGGGTCGACTCAGCACTTTCACCAAAAACTCTGTAATAAAACTATTATTTTCCTTTATCTTTAGTCCCTATTACTTTGTCTTAAGTCCCTGTTCATTTGTCTTTAGTCCCCCCTTTTTTGTTCCCACTTTTTTGCTTTAGTCCCTTTTTTTCTTTTTTCTTTAGTCCCTGTTCATGGCGCCATTCTGTGGGGCATTTACCCACCACCCCCACAGCTTCCCAGAGTTTTCTTGAGTGCGATCAGCAGGAAATATTAGATAGAAGGATTTATAGTGGAGAATCTTGCGGAGATAAACAGATAGAAAAAAAAAGGATAGCCTCGAGAGGGCCTGGAACCTATTCCAACGGGCCCTGACTGTCTCTGGCCCAGGGTTTTTATAGAGACACCAAGGGGTGGAGCAAAAGACCTCCTCCCCCAGCACAGCCAAGTGCAGACCATCTCTGACACCTGCACTCAGGTCCGTGGTCCTGATCATCCTCTATTCGGACCTGCTGGGTAAAGCCACAAGGAACCCAAGAACGGGCTCCCACAGCCTCCCAAACAGTCCAAGCTAATCATCTGTCTCACATTTCCAGAGGGCCTGCACCAGTTAGGGGCTCCTCAGCTATTGGTTCATAGTTCATGTGTTTTCACTAGTTTGGCTATTTGTCCCTGTGCTTTTTTGAATCATGGTCTCAACAATTCTTGCTCATACAGTCCCTCCTCTTTCTCGTGGATTGGACTCCCTGAGCTCCACCTGGGGCCTGGCCATGGATCTCTGCATCCACTTCCATCAGTCACTGGATGAGAGTTCTGCCACCACAGTTAGGGTGTTTGGCCATCCGATCACCAGAATAGGTCAGTTTGGGCTGTCTCTCGACCATTGCCAATAGTCTATTGTGGGGATATCTTTGTGGATATCTGGGGACCTCTCTAGCACTTTGCTTCTTCCTATTCCCATGGGGTTGTCAGTTATCATGGTCTCCTTTTCCTTGTTCTCCCTCTCTGTTCTTGATCCAGCTGGGATCTCCCGCTCCCCTAAACTCTCTTTCCCTCAATGCTTGCCCTTCATTATATCCCATCATGTCCAGTTTGCTCATGTAGATCTCATCCATTGCTCTGTTGTTGAGTGATCCCTGTCCTGTGTCTTTCTTATGGTCCTCTTTACTAGGTAACCTCCCTGGAGTTGTGAGCAGCAGTCTAGCCATCTTTGTTTTACATCTAGTATCCTCCTATGAGTAAGTACATACCATGTTTGTCTTTATGAGTCTGGGTTACCTCACTCAGAATGATTTGTTTAGGTCCATCCATTTGTGTGCAAACCTCATGATGTCATTTTTTTTTCTCTGCTGAGTAGTACTCCATTGTGTATATGTACCACATTTTATTTATCCATTCTTCAGTTGAAGGGCATCTAGGTTGTTTCCAGGTTTTGGCTATTATAAACAATGCTGACATGAATATAGCTTAGCAAGTGCCCTTGTGGTATGATTGAGAATTCCTTGGGTATATGCCCAAGAGTGGTATGGCTGGATCTTGGGGGAGATTGATTACCAATTTTCTAAGAAACCACCATATTAATTTCCAAAATGGCTGTACAAGCTTGCATTCCCACTAACAGTGGAGGAGAGTTCCCCTAGCTCCACATCATCTCCAGCATAAAGTGTCTTCAGTGTTTTTGATCTTAGCCATTCTGACAGGTGTAAGATGGTATCTCAGAGTCATTTTGATTTGCATTTCCCTGATAACTAAGGATGTTGAGAATTTCCTTAAATATTTTTCAATCATTTGAGCTTCCCTTGTTGAGAATTCTCTGTTTAACTCTACAGCCCATTTCTTAAATGGACTGTTGGGCATTTTGATGTCTAATTTCGTGAGTACTTTATATATTCTGGATATCAGTCCTCTGTCAGATGTGGGGTTGTGGAAGATCTTTTCCCATACTGTAGGCGGTGGCTTTGTCATGTTGACCATATCCTTTGCTTTACAAAAACTTGTCAGTTTCAAGAGGTTCCACTGATTAAATGTTTCTCTGTGTCTGTGCTACTGGTATTATATTTATGAAGTGATCTTCAGTGTCAATGTGTTCAATACTACTTTCTACTTTCTCTTTTTCAGGTACAGAGTAACTGGATTTATGTTGAGGTCTTTATTCCACTTGGACTTAAGTTTTGTGCACAGTGCCATGTATGGCACTACCAAGGCCAATTCTTTCTCAGCTTCAGGTGATAATTCTCTTGGACTATTTAAGTCCTTATCACCTTCTAAGGTTTTGAACAAATTAGTCAGTTCATCATTTTTTACCCCAATAACAGTTTATAGATGAGAAATGTCTCCAAATAAGCTTTGAAAGTCATTAAGAGTCTGTAGTCTATCTCTCCTAATTTGCACCTTTTGGGGTCTAAATTTTTTGTAGCTCTATTTTATATCCCAAATAATTAATAGAATCTCCTCTTATATCTTTTCAGGAGCAATTTGTAATGCCCAGCAAGGAAAAATTTTCTTTACTTCTTCAAAAATTCTTTCTAAAGTATCTGCATTTGAGTCAGCTAGTAAAATATCATCCATATAATGATAAATTATAGATTTAGGAACTTTTTTATGTATCACTTGCAATGACTGTTGTAAAAAATATTGGCACAGAGTTGGGCTAATCAACATTCCCTGTGGGAGGACCCTCCATTGAAATCTTTTAACCAGTTGAGAATTATTATAAGTAGGCACTGTGAAAGCAAATCTTTCTCTTTTTCTTATAAGGGTATTGAAAAGAAATCATCTTTTAAATCAATAACTATGAGAGACCATCTTTTGGTAACAGATTAGGCAAAGGAATTCCAGATTGTAGAGAGCCCATTGGCTGAATTACTTTGTTAATTGCTGTAAGGTCTGTTACCATTCTCCATTTACCAGATTTCTTTTTAATAACAAATACAGGAGAATTCCAAGGGCTGGTTGATTCTTAAATATGCTGAGAATTATGTGTTCTTCTACCAGCTCTTCTAAAACCCGGAGTTTCTCTATTTTTAAAGGCCATTGCTGAACCCATACAGGCTTGTCTATTAACCATTTTAAAGGTAGAGCTGTTGGTGTCTTTTAAGATCATCAGTTTTTGTGCCCTGTTCTTGTATAATATGGACGGCTGGTGACCACTGAGAATAGTGCCTTCTAATATTTCTCTCAAAAACATGTACTAGTTTATGATTTGTTTCTGAGATTGGAGGGATGTTAATCTGAGTATTCCATTGTTGTAACAAGTCTCTACCCCACAGGTTCATAGCTATGTTAGCCACATATGGTTTTAATTTTCCTCTCTGTCCTTCTGGACCTATACATTCGAGCTATCTTGCACTCTGTTTCACCTGAGGTAATGTCCCAATTCCTAACAGTTGAACGTTTACCTCCTGAAGAGGCCAAGTTGGATGCCAAAATTCTAGTGCAATTATGGTAACATCTGCACCTGTGTCTACCAGACCAGACAACACAACACCATTTATTTTTATCATTAGTTTTGGTCTTTGTTCATTAATAGAAGTTTGCCAAAAATTTTTCTTTATGTTTTCTCCTTAATTTCCTGTTCTCTCTGTTTCATCATCCTGAACAGCATGATTTATTCCAAGAGCCATTTGGTTATTTAATTGCTCTGAGTAGGGTTTTTCTCTATGGCTGCAGGAAAGGTTTGAACTGGATTTGCTATGGGCGCCTGCATGAAGCTCCTCTGTGAGTTTCCCAAAGACTGAGGCAAAGGATTACCCTGTCTGTCCCTTGTTGATCTACATTCGTTGGTCCAGTGTTTTCCCTTACCACACCTTCTGCATACTCTAGAAGGAATGGGCATTCTGTTTCCATTGTTCCTTGAAGAAACATTGTTTCTAGGAATTACCTGTTTACAGTCCCTTTTCAAATGTCCTTGCTTTCCACAGCCAAAACATCTAACATTCCTCAAACCTTTTGAAATTGCCTCTCCTACCCACATATCATCATGGTCATGAGCCTCAGCATTAACCGTCCCTCTGATCCAATCTTCCAAAAGTGCAGATCTTGCCTTTAATGGTCATTTGCATTTGCATTCTCAAAGGCCAAAGATTTAATTATTATCTGACTAGCTTCTGAATATGGGACCATTCTCTTTACTGCTGAAGCTAGTCTTTGTAAAAAATTTGTGAAAGTTTCTTTTGGGCCTTTTATAACCTTTGTAAATGATTCAGTTTTTTCCTGGTTCCTCAACTCTGTTCCATGCATTCAGGGCTGCCGTTTGACATAAAATTAGGGTTTGGACATCATATAAACATTTTGTTTGTACTGAAGCATACTGGACTTCTCCAATAAGCTGATCCTGGCAGACTTGTATTCCTTTATCCCTCCATTGTTTTTCAATGTTTTTACCTTCATCCTTGAACCAAGTTAGCCACTGGAGCCTTGGCTGGGTTCCAAAACAGCCTGTGCCAGTTCCTGCCAGTCCTGTGGTACAATCCTATTATATGTTGACCAAGAGTTTAACATTTGCTTTACATATGGGGAATACATGCCATAAGATACTATTGCCTCCTTAAACCTTTGTAAATCTAACATTTCAGTTATAGCCCAAATATTTTGTGCAGTCATTTGATTAGGCATCTGCTGTATGGTTACTGGATAAATTAAGGGTGACTGTGTGAAACAGGCTTTCTTTCTATAACCTTATGATCCAATCTTGAAACAACTTCACTGTTAATTTCTTCTGTCTGAATTTTTACAGGTTTAACAAGTTTTTTTTAAAGCTGTCATCCTGGCATTTAAATTGACCATCTTTTTAAATAGTAAAATGAGGACAAGCATAGTAATAAATTGCATAATTCAATCAACATTAAACTTCTCATATAGTTGTTCCATTGTCTTACTTCCTAAAATTTCAAACAAAGCCCAATTTTCTTCCAATGTACACATAAAACCCATTTTTTTTAAATGTGGAAAAAATTTCTATTTTAAATAGTTTCCTTTAAAATATCTGATATGTTAAGTGACTTACCAAGTCTGCGCAGAACAGTAGAAATCCGAGGGAATTTCAAAACAGCCACCTAGTGCCTGAGGTGTGAATCCAGAGAGAGAGAGAGAGAGAGAGAGAGAGAGAGAGAGAGAGAGAGAGAGAGAGAGAGAGAATGCAAGAAAGCGTAGCCAGCTAAAGCTTAAATCCAGCCATGTGTTCCCTCTTGAGCCAAGTCAAGACTTGGCTCTGGCTTCCTTAAGCTCCGACCACATGCATTGGCTTTACAGGCAGGGGCCCTGTTCGGCAGGGCAGGCCTGAGTTGTTTTTAGCACTGGCTTTAAGCAAGTAGCTTGAGGTTAGTCTGGCCTGAGGCCAAGCAGACCTGGGCCCGGACTAGGGAGCTAGCTGCCCAGGTGGGAAACTGGACCTGCTGCCAAGCTAAGTCAAGCAGTTTTTAATAGATTCTTGTCACATTGGACGCCAAATGTAGATGTAACCAACTGTCTTATTAAATAAGAAACACCAAACCAATGCAAAGAAGAAAGCCAAGAGATCAGAGCTAAGATCCTTACCACCTGCTGCA
The DNA here is from genome assembly GCF_004664715.2 of Peromyscus leucopus. Classification (NCBI taxonomy): domain Eukaryota; kingdom Metazoa; phylum Chordata; class Mammalia; order Rodentia; family Cricetidae; genus Peromyscus; species Peromyscus leucopus. The sequence goes on from NC_051075.1 coordinate 80,819,017, forward strand.
GCTAGCCTCTTAAGCTAAGAGACCTCTCCAAAAGGGACCTACTTCCTGTTTGTTTGTCTTTATAGTCTTTCTGTTCTGCCTTCTCATTGGTTGTAAACCCAAACACATGACTACCTCGTTACTGCCTGTTTGTACAGACTTCCAGGTCTTCTATGGTATTGAGATTAAAGGCGTGTGTCTCCAATGCTGGCTGTATCCTTGACCACACAGAGATCTACCTAGCTCTTCTACCAAGTGCTGGAATTAAAGGTGTGCACCATGAATGCCCAGCTATGCTATGGCTTCCTATTAGCTCTGACCCCCAAGCAACTTTATTTATTAACATACAAATAAAATCACATTTCAGTACAAATAAAATACCACCATAATTTCCAACCTTCAGTTTCCTGCTTTGATTTCATGTCCTGATTTTCCTACATGATGACTGTAAGATTTATGATGACCCAACCTCTTTCCTTCCTTTATTGCTTTTGATTATGATGTTGGTCACATCTAAAGAGAAAACACTAGGATAATTCTAAAGTCTTCTGATGAGAGGATGATATAGGGCCTGTACAACTGCAACCACATACAGTTACACATACAAACACACACATACACACACACAGTCACACACAGAGTCACAATGTCACACATAATGAATTACACTTACATTTAGTCACACAATCCAAACACACACACACACACACACACATAGTCACACAGTCACACATAGAGAATCTGTCACACTTACACTTAGTAACACATCTAAACATACACACACAACGACACAGCTTCATATCCACATGTACAAACTGGCAGAGAGGCTGACTATGTTTCTTCCTTTCTTATTATGGGGTCAATCTGGTTGGCCTGCACTCACTGTGTAGGCCAATCCGGTATTAAACTATGAAAGATTTTTCTTGTCACTGTCTCCCTAGTGACTAGATTAAAAGTGTATACCACCATTCCTGACAATAACATTTCATCATTTTAAAAAATTCATTCACCAATTAATTTTTGGAAAAAAAATCTTTTCATGAAATATATTCTGATGATTATGTCCCTTCTTTTATCTTTCCTTAGATCCTTTCTCACTTTGAAGCTGCCCAATTCCATAACTGTCAGAGCTTTAAGGAAATTTGAGAGATTGGCTTCATGACCTTAATTTTCATATAGATAATGATTTAAAATTACATAATTGCCAAATGCATTTTCTCCTTTAAAATTGTTTGCTTTTGTCCCTATCTAGTATATGACCTGCATGTATGGTTTGTCTGTTTGTCTGACATGTCAGGACCCTCTCTTTTACACACCTGTCTTCAGTGACTGCAAAATTAGCCCTAGTTCTGTAGTCATGTCTGCCCAATGGAATTCAGCTTAAGTTTTCCTGATGTTAATTGATATGTCTCTGGATGAAATACAGACTTAGAGCACAATTAGGACTTCACAGTCATCTTTGGAAACCAGAGGTTCAATCACATTTGCATGGAGTAATATGTAGGTGTCATAAGAGTTCATTAATCTAAAAAAATCCCAATCAAACTAAAATGTATCTGTCTAGGTCAATTATCTCCATCTAGCATTTTCAATATATGTTTTAAAAGACTATTTGATCATATATCTTTACCACTACTTTTGTTCCCATTTTGAATATCAATATGTATAGAGTGTATAATTATATACTCTAAGTAGACTTATAAATACTTCCTTAATATGTAATATCTTCATTGTAAACTTTTGGAAAGTATATTTTATATATAATGATATTTTATGTATGTTTATGTATCAATAGCCATTATAATTTAAATGGCATGTCTCTGATTAAAGTATACTATAGTATTAAAAATCATTATACAATATATGTATTTGTTTTTTTATTAATGTGTACAATGTGTAGTGATAAAATCCTGGACAGTATCTCAGTTTGATCCTCAAAACTTAATTACAAAGCAGGGTGGGCTGGTTTATCCTAGCACTGGGGAAACGGTGACAGGAGGCTCTCTGAGTCTTGTCATCCAACCATTCTATCTGAACAAGTGAGCTCCAGGGTCAGTGTGAGACCCTGTCTCAATAAATAAGGTAGAGGTCAATTGAGGAAGACACTCAGAATCAACTTGTGGCCTCCACATGTATGTACAAACACACATATATGACCACACAGTCTCAGCAATTAGCATTTCCATTCATTCTAACATTGCCCATTCCCTCATAGTCTGTAGTCATTTAGAAGCCTGCCATGGATGCTGCAGACCTAAGCTCCATTGCTTGCAATGCAAGAGTCAAACTTTTTTAACTCACACTTGTTCCCTTTCCACTCTGCACCACTTTCCATCTGCACTTCCCCCTCTAGCTGTTGTCTTCCCCCCTCTGGCCATGAGTTGCCTCTTTTATGTCTATGGATGCGAGAAATGACATTTTTCTGTGCACAAATCTGATCTTTTTTTAATATTGGGATTGGTTCTTTTTTATATATTTTATTTTTTTTTATTTTACAATACTATTCAGTTCTATATAATAGCAACAGATTCCCTTGTTCTCTCACTTCCTGCCCCCTCCCTTCCCCCCAGACCACCCCCCATTCCTACCTCCTCCAGATCAAGGTCTCCCCCGAGGACTGGGGTTCTTTTTATTCTTACTTTTATTTTACAATACTATTCAGTTCTACATAACAGTCACAGATTCCCTTGTTCTTCCACTTACTGCCCCCCTCCCCTTCCCCCCAGCCAACTCCCCATTCCCACCACCTCCAGATCAAGGCCACCCGCGAGGACTGAGATCGACCTGATAGACTCATTCCGGGCAGGTCCAGTCCCCTCCTCTCAGATTGAGCCAAGTGTCCCTGTATAAGTCCCAGGTTTCAAACAGCTATCTCATGCAACGAGCCCAGGACCTGGTACCACTGCCTAGATGCCTCCCAAACAGATCAAGCCTATCAACTGTCTCACCTATTCAGAGGACCTGATCCAGTTGGGGGCCCCTCAGCCTTTGGTTCATAGTTCATGTGTTTCCATTCGTTTGGCTATTTGTCCCTGTGCTTTATCCAACCTTGGTTTCAACAATTCTCACTCATATAAACCTTCCTCTATCTCTCTAATTAGACTCACAGCACTCCACCTGGGGCCTAGCCATGGATGTCTGCATCCAGATTCCTCAGTTCTTGGATGGGATTTCTGGCACAACTATTAGGGTGTTTGGCCATCCCATCACCAGAGTAGGTCAGTCCCGGATGTCTCTCGGCCATTGCCAGCAGTCTTTTGTGGGGGTGTCTTTGTGGATTTCTGTGGGCCTCTTTAGCACTTTGTTTCTTCCTTTTCTCATGTGGTCTTCATTTACCATGGTTTTCTATTCCTTGTTATCCCTCTCTGTTCTTGATCCAGCTGGGATCTCCTGCTCTCTTTCCCTTGACCCTCGCCATTCATTGCTCCCACTCATGTCCAGGCTGTTCATGTAGATCTCATCCATTTCTCCATCATTGGGTGATCCCCGTGTCTTTCTTGGGGTCCTGTTTTCCAGGTAGCCTCACTGTTGATGTGAGTAGCAGTCCAGTCATCCTTGTTCCACATCCAGTATCCTCCTATGAGTGAGTACATACCATATTTGTCTTTCTGTGTCTGGGTTACCTGACTCAGGATGATATTTCTAGATCCATCCATTTGCCTGCAAACCTCATGATGTCATTGTTTTTCTTTGCTGAGTAGCATTCCATTGTGTATATGTGCCACAATTTATTTATCCATTCTTCAGTTGAAGGGCATCTAGGTTGTTTCCAGGTTTTGGATATTACAAACAATGCTGATATGAATATAGATGAGAAAGTGCTCTTGTGGTATGATTGAGCATTACTTGGGTATATGCCCAAGAGTGGTATAGCTGGATCTTGGGGGAAATTGATTCCCAATTTTCTAAGAAAGCGCTATATTGATTTCCAAAGTGGTTGTACAAGCTTGCACTCTCACCAGAAGTGGAGGAGAGTTCCCTGAGTTCCACATCCTCTCCAGCATAAAGTGTCCTCAGTGTTTTGATCTTAGCCATTCTGACAGGTGTAAGGTGGTATCTCAGAGTTGTTTTGATTTGAATTTCCCTGATGATTAGGGATGTTGAGCAATTCCTTAAATGTCTTTCAGCCATTTGAGTTTCCTCTGTTGAGAATTTTGTTTAGTTCTATAGCCCATTTCTTAATTGGACTGCTGGTCGTTTTGATGTCTAATTTCTTGAGTTCCCTATATATTCTCGATATCAGTCCTCTGTCAGATGTGGGGTTGGTAAAGATCTTTTCCCATTCTGTAGGCTGTTGCTTTGCCTTGTTGACTGTATCCTTTGCTCTACAAAAGCTTCTCAGTTTCAAGTGGTCCCATTGAGTGATTGTTTCTCTCAGTGCCTGTGTTACTGGTGTTATATTTCGGAAGTGATCTCCTATGCCAATACGCACAAGACTACTTCCTACTTTTTCTGCTAACAGGGTCAGAGTAGGTGGATTTATGTTGAGGTCCTTGATCCACTTGGATTTAAGTTTTGTGCACGGTGACAGATATTGATCTATTTGCAGACTTCTACATGTTGATATCCAGTTATGCCAGCATCATTTGTTGAAGATGCTTTCTTTTTTCCATTGTACACTTTTGGCTTATTTGTGAAAAATCATATGTTCATCGGTGTGTGGGTTAATGTCGGGGTCTTCAATTTGATTCCATTGGTCCACATGTTGGTTTTTATGCCAATACCAAGCTGTTTTTAATAATGTAGCTCTATAGTAGAGCTTGAAGTCAGGGATTGTGATGCCTCCAGAGGTTGTTTTATTGTACAGCATTCTTTTGGCTATCCTGGGTTATTTTTGTTTTTCCATATGAACTTGAGTATTATTCTTTCCAGGTCTGTGAAGAATTGTGTTGGTATTTTGATTGGGGTTGCATTGAATCTGTAGATTGCTTTTGGTAAAATTGCCATTTTTACTATGTTGGTCCTGCCTATCCATGAGCATGGGAGACCATTCCATTTTCTGACATCTTCTTCAATTTCTTTTTTCAGGGACTTAAAGTTCTTGTCATATAGATCCTTCACTTGCTTGGTTAGTGTTACTCCAAGGTTTTTTATGTCATTTGTGGCTATTGTAAAGGGTGATGTATCTCTGATTTCCTTCTCAGCTTCTTTGTCCATTGTATATAGGAGGGCTACTGAATTTTTTGAGTTGATCTTGTATCCTGCTATGTTGCTGAAGGTGTTTATAAGCTTTATCAGTTCCTGGGTGGAATCATTGGGGTCACTCAAATATACTATCATGTCATCTGCAAATAGGGAAAGCTTGACTTCTTCCCTTCCAATTTGTATCCCCTTAATCTCCTTATGTTTTCTTATTGCTCTGGCTAGAACTTCAAGTACTATATTGAATAAGTGTGGGGAGAGTGACAACCTTGCCTCGTTCCTGATTTTAGTGGAATTGCTTTGAGTTTCTCTCCATTTAATTTTATGTAGGCTGTTGGCTTGCTGTAAATTGCCTTTATTATGTTTAGGTATGTTCCCTGTACTCCTTGATCACTCCCAGACTTTTACCATGAAGGGGTGTTGGATTTTGTCAAATGCCTTTTCTGCATCTAGTGAGATGATTATGTGTTTTTTTCTTTGAGTTTGTTTATATGGTGTATTACATTGATGGACTTTCATATGTTGAACCACTCTTGCATCCCTGGGATGAAGCCTACTTGATCATGGTGGATAATTGTATTGATGTGTTCTTGGAGTCTGTTTGCCAGTATTTTATTGAGTATTTTTGCATCAATGTTCATGAAGGAGATTGATTGGTCTGTTGTTCTCTTTCTTTGTTGTATCCTTGTTTAGTTTGGGAATCAGGGTAATTGTAGCCTCATAGAAGGAGTTTGGTAATGTTCCTTCTGTTTCTATTATGTGGAACAATTTAGAGAGTATTGGTATTAACTCTTCTTTGAAGATCTGTTAGAATTCTGCGCTAAAACCATCTGGTCCTGGGCGTTTTTTGGTTGGGAGACTTTTAATGACTGTTTCTATTTTCTTAGGGATTATTGGACTATTTAAATAGTTCATCTGGTCTTGATTTAACTTAGATATGTGGTAACTATTCAGAAAATTGTCCATTTCTTTTAGGATTTCCAGTTTTGTGGAGTAGAGTTTTTTTGAAATATGACCTGATAATTCTCTGGATTTCTTCAATGTCTGTTGTTATAGCCCCCTTTTCATTTCTGATTTTGTTGATTTGGATTCTCTGTCTCTGTCTTTTGGTTAGTTTGGATAAGGGCTTGTCTATCTTGTTGATTTTCTCAAAGAACCAACTCTTTGTTTCTTTAATTTTTTGTATTATTCTCTTAGTTTCTATTTTATTAATTTCACCTCTCACTTTGATAATTTCCTGGTGTCTATTCTTCCTGGGAGACTTTCCTTCTTCTTGTTCTAGAGCTTTCAGATGTACTGTTAAGTCACTAGTGTGAGATTTATCCAACTTATTTATATGGGCATTTAGTGCTATGAATTTCCCTCTTAGCACTGCTTTCATAGTGTCCCATAAGTTTGGGTATGTGGTGTCTTCATTTTCATTGATCTCTAGGAAGTCTTTAATTTCTTTCTTTATTTCTTCCATAACCCATTGGTGATTCAGTTGAGCATTATTCAGTTTCCATGAGATTGTAGGTTTTCTGTAGTTTTTGTTTTTCCTGAAATCTAACTTTAAACCATGGTGGTCTGATAGAACACAGGAGGTTATTCCAATTGTTTTGTATCTTTTGAGATTTGCTTTTTGGCCAAGTATTTGGTCGATTTTAGAGAAAGTTCCATGGGGTGCTGAGAAGAAGGTATATTCTTTTTTGGATGGAATGTTCTGTAGATATCTATTAGGTCCATTTGGGTCATGACATCAGTTAAGTCCTTTATTTCTCTGTTACGTTTTGATTTGGGAGATCTGTCCATTGGTGAAAGTGGGGTGTTGAGATCTCCCACTATTAATGTGTGGCGTTTTATATGTGGTTTAAGCTTTATTAATATTTCTTTTCCATATGTGGGTGCCCTTGTGTTTGGGGCATAAATGTTCAGAATTGAAACTTCATCTTGGTGGATCTTTCCTGTGATGAGTATGTAATGCCCTTCTTGATCTCTTTTGATTGATTTTAGTTTGAAATCTATTTTGTTGGATATCAGGATGGCTACACCCGCTTGTTTCTTAAGGCCATTTGATTGGAAAGTCTTTTCCCACCCTCTTATTCTTAGGTAGTGTCTGTCTTCAAGTTTGAGATGTGTTTCTTGTATGCAGCAGAAAGTTGGGTTCTGCTTTCATATCCATTCTGTAAGCCTATGTCTTTTTATAGGTGAATTAAGTCTGTTGATATTAAGGGATATTAATGACCAGTAATTATTCATCCCTGTTATTTTTGGTGGTAGTGTGTGTGTACTTCTCTTCTTTGGGGTTTACTGCTGTGGCTTTATCTATTGCCTGTGTTTTCGAGTGTGTATCTGATTTCCTTCGGTTGGAATTTTCCTTCTAGTGCTTTCTGTATGGCTGGGTTTGTGGATAAGTATTGTTTGAATCTGGCTTTGTCTTGGAATGTCTTGTTCATTCCTTCTATGATGATTGAAAGTTTTGCTGGGTATATTAGTCTGGGCTGACACCCATGGTCTCTTAGTGTCTGCATTACACCTGTCCTGGTCCTTCTGGCTTTCAAAGTCTCCATTGAGAAATCGGGTGTTATTCTGATGGGTTTGCCTTTATAGGTCACTTGGCCTTTTTCCTTTGCTGCTCTTAATATTCTTTCTTTATTCTGTATATTTAGTTGTTTAATTATTATGTGTAGAGGGGACTTTTTTTGGGGGTCTAGTCTGTTTGGTGTTCTATAGGCTTCTTGCATCTTCATAGGCAATTCCTTTTTTAAGTTGGAAAAGTTTTCTTCTATGATTTTGTTGAATATATTTTCTGTGCCTTTGAGTTGGTATTCTTCACCTTCTTCTATCCCTATAATACGTAGGTTTGGTCTTTACATGGTGTCCCAAATTTCTTGGACATTTTGGTTCATGACTTTGTTGGCTTTAGTGTTTTCTTTGACTGATGAATCTATTTCTTCTAGTGTATCTTCAATGCCAGAGATCCTTTCTTCCATCTCTTGCATTCTGTTGGTTATACTCGCATCTGAAGTTCCTGATCTTTTACTCAGATTTTCTATTTCCAGCATTCCCTCTGTTTGTGTCTTCTTCATTTTTTCCATTTCCCTTTTCAGGTCTTGGACTGTTTCCTTTATTTGTTTCATTGCTTTTTCATGATTTTCTTTCAGTACTTTATTGTTTTCTTCCAGTACTTTATTGTTTTCTTCCAGGACTTTATTATTTGCTTCAACTTTGTTTGCCCTTTCCTCTAGTTGTTTACAGCATTCTTCCCATTTTTATCTTTTTCTCTACATAGATCTCTAACTTCTTCATGATGTTATTCATAAGGCTGTTTTCTTCTGCTTCTTCCATTTTTTAATGTTCAGATCTAGATGTTGGAGGCGGGCTATGTCCTGGTGATGCTGTATTGCTCTTCATTTTGTTGTATGTACTTCTGCCTTGACGTCTGCCCATCTCCTTATGGTTCTTTTTTTGGCTTATCAGTGCACTTGTTTCAGACAGAGCTGAAAGATTCAGAAATTCTCTCTCTCTTGTCCAGAAGGGAGCTCCCTTGTCCAAATGGGAACTCTGGGGCAGGATGGAATTTCTTACCTGGTTGTGAAACTGGGGCAGGATGGGAGCTTTTGTCCAGATAGGTAGTCAGTGGTATGATTGGAGCTCTTATCCTGAAGGGAAGTCCAGGGCAGGATGTGCACTTTTGTCCAGAATTGAAGTCCAGGTCAGGATGTGAGCTCTTGTCCAGAAGGGAAGTCCAGGGCAGGATGGGAGCCCTCTCTGGTCCAGAAGGGAAGTCCGGGGCAGGATGGGAGCTGGGTGCCAGTCTCTAAGTCTCAGGAAGTGGCTGGGGTCTTGGGCAGATGGGCGTGGGGGCCTGGCGTGGAGATTGCAGAGGCTGCAGGGGGCTTAGACAAGGGGATCCTGCCCGGTGGGGCTAGAAGGGGACCTGCCCCATGGCCAGAACCTGTGGCCAAGTTGGGCGGGTGTTTCCAGAAGTGGCTGGTACCCAGGGATGGGGTCCGGGATGGGCCCGGATACTCACCTCTGGTCCAGCGGGACTGGGGTTCCTGACCTTAAGACCTTGTACATCGAAGGCAAATGTTCTACCATAGAGCTATATGCCTAGCCCTTCTATCTTTTAAAATGTCACTTTTTCCTATAGCATATTATGTTTTAATTACATTCTTTTGTTGTATATTCCTAAAACAAACATCAGCCTCCCCAAGTTTTTCTCCTTGATTCCCAGCACTTATGACTGATTGTAACAGAGCACAGAAGGAAAGTGTAAAGGGTCAGTTTTAAACAGAGGCTTTTATCTGTCCCATATTGTCCTGCTGTCACTTCAAAATAATCACTGAGAGGCTTATATCAGTTATAAATGCTCAACCAGTAGCTCAGGCTTCTTTCTAACTAGCTCATACATTTAAATTAACCCCTAATTCTTATCTATGTTTAGCCACGTGGTTCATGTATTGCTTCCTTGGTGGGGGCTCATGTCTGCCAGGCACTGTGGCTCTCTTCACTTCCTTAGTTTGGTTGTCCCACCCATACTACCCATCAGGCTAGCAGCCAATCAGCTTTATTATTATTATTATTATTATTTTTTTTGGTTTTTCGAGACAGGGTTTCTCTGTGTAGCTTTGCGCCTTTTCCTGGAACTCACTTGGTAGCCCAGGCTGGCCTCGAACTCACAGAGATCCACCTGGCTCTGCCTCCCGAGTGCTGGGATTAAAGGCGTGCGCCACCACCGCCCGGCTCAGCTTTATTATTAGCAATGAGAACAACACACATTCACAGCATGTAGAAGGACATTCCAGAGCAGTCAATATTCTGAGCATCATTTGCAAGAAAGTAGGAGTAGGGAGGACAAATCAATTTAATCAATTAAATGAACAAATAAAAACAGCGGAGGAAGAGGAGAAGGAGGAAGAAACTAAGTCCCTAGCTGGTGGCTCCTATCCAGAGTGGGGACTGCATGGTATGACGACATCATCAAATCTTATGTGAAGATGCCCCACAGCACATGCAGGAATTTCATTATTGATGTTCAACACCACATACCTGAGTGAAAGTTAAAAATAGGAGTGAACTGTTCAGATGAGCAACAGTGTCTGTCACACTTTGAAATGACGATGGCAAGGCTGCTGAGCAGTGTTCTCAGCTGCTGGTTTTCTGAGTCACTGGGGTCTTAGACAGGAAGGGAAGTTGGACTGTCTACAGAGGCTTGTTCAGGGGAATGGAGGCCCAGTCCGTGAAGTCAACCCCCTACTCACAGCCTATGTGGGTACCTAACCCATGAGCTTGGCTTTGTGATCACAGGATGCTGTGGTAACCTCTGCAATGCATACTGTATTATGAGAAAAACTCATCTCTCAAGAAAACATATAAACACCCTGTGATGGTATTGTGTTCCCCAATATATTGTGTACCCTAATAAAATTATCTGGGGTCACATAACAGAACAGCCACTAGTACAGAGGATAGAAAATGATGGCACTCACCCCTTTAATCCTAGCCTTCTGGAGGCATGGATCTCTGAGTTCAAAGTCACACTGGAAACAGCCAGGCATGGTGACATAGGCCTTTAATCCCAGGAAGTGATGTCAGAAAGCAGAAAGGTGTGTAAGGCATAAAAACCAGGAACTAGAGCTGGTTAAATATTCAGACTTTCGAGAAGCAGTTCAGCTGAGATCCATCTGGATAAGGACTCAGAGGCTTCCAGTCTGAGGAAACAGGATCAGCTGATGAACTGGTGAGGTGAGGAAGCTGTGGCTTGTTCTGTTTCTCTGATATTCCACCATTGACCCCAGTACCTGGCTCCAGGTTTATTTCTATTAATAAGACCTGTTAAGATCTGTGCTACAACACCCAGACATAGACACACAGACAGACATACAACAAGAGAGACATATTTACAAAAAGACATACATATAAGGACAGGCAGGTATATGTATATTAAAATCCTATATTATTTAAAATGTTCTTTTTCAATATATGTCATTCATTCTACTTAAAAACATGTAGGTATTTAGTGCACTGTGATTATATTGATCCTACTACACTCTCTTTCCTTTTACTCCTGATGATCTTTCTGGCGCCTGCTACACTCATGTCTTCCCCCTCCTTCCTTCCCAACCTCCCTCCTTCCATCACACCTCCCTCCCTCCCTCCTTCCCTCCCTCCCTTCCCCTCCCTTCCTTCCATCCTTTTCTGCTTCCCTGCCTACTTTTTCTCCTTCCTTCATCTACTCACCCAAAATTGAGATTGCTGGGTCAGGTGGTCTTGTGTATATAATTCTCCAAGGGACCTCCACAATATTTGCTAATATCATAGTAGAACCATGCTCCCATGTACATTGCACAGGGATCTCTTCCTCTCGATCTAAATACTTATTTCCATTCTGTCTTTTGGTAAATGGCATTCATTCCCTTGGTTATCATTTTGGTTTTAATATCCATTTCTCTGGTGATAGAGATGTTGGTCTTATGCAACCTCTTGTGCCTACATGGATTGGTCAAGATTAAGGAGCCCAGGCAGAGAACAGAGGGCAGGATGAAGTCTGTTCAGGAGATAGCCCCTCTCAACTCCACGTTCTCTGAGATACCTGTTATCCTGCTGACTCAGATAAGAGATAGAAATAAGTTATTCATAAGAAGAAAATGAGAACAACCTCTTGGATGGCACAGTATCCAATCTTTAACAGGGAGTAGTATTCTTGAAAAATTAGTATTTGGATCAAGGTCTCATACACATTACAAACAACTCTTTTTTAAGTACTGCCACAAAATTCTTATTTTGTGTACAAATTTTACATCAATGTCTACTATAATTTGATGTAGGTACTTCTCACCATAAACAAGAAGGACAATGTTGTTTTTATACAATTTTTATCTGTTTGTTCTGTTTTCAGAAAGTTTTTTTAATCTTTCTTTTTTTAATTTTATGTAAGAGATTTTCTTTTGCATATCAGCCACAGATTCCCCTATCCTCCCTCCTCCCACCCCCCAGGTTTCCCCCAAGCCCACCCCCAATTCCCAAGGCAAGGTCCTACCTGGGTAGTCAGCAGAGCCTGTTGCATTCATTTGAGGCAGGTCCAATCCCCTCCTCCCTGCACCAAGGCTTAGCGAAGTGTCTCAGCATAGGCCCTAGGTTACAAAAAGCCAGCTCATGCACCAAGGACAGGTCCTGATCCCACTGCCTGGGGGCCTCCTAAACAGTTCAAACTAATCAACTGTCTCACTTATCCAGAGGACCTGGTCCAGTTCCATGGGGGCTCCTCAGCTATTGGTTCACAGTTCATGTGTTTCCACTAGTTTGGCTATTTGTCCCTCTGCTTTTTCCAATCATGGTCTTGATATCTCTTGCTCATATAACCCCTCCTCTCTCTCATCAATTAGACTCCTAGAGCTCCACCTGGGGCTTGGCCATGGATCTCTGCATCTGCTTCCATCAGTCACTGGATGAGAGTTCTATCATGACAGTTAGGGTGTTTGGCCATCCAATCACCAGAGTAGGTCAGCTCAGGCACTCTCTCGATCATTGCCAGATGTAAAACATAGGATAACCAGACTGCAACTCACAACTCTAGGGAGGCTACCTAGTAAAGAGGACCCTAAGGAAGACACAGGGATTGCCCAGGGACAGAGAAAAGGATAAGATCTACATGAGCAAACTGGGAGTGAGGTGGGTAATGGAGGGCAAGGGTCAGAGGAAAGAGAGCTTAGGGGAGCAGGAGGTCCTAGCTGGATCAGGAACAGAGTGGGAGAACAAGGAAAGAGATACCATGATAAATGAAGACTCCATGGGAATAAGAAGAAGCAGAGTGCTAGAGAGGTCCCCAGAAATCCAAAAAGATGACTTCACTATAGACTACAAAATAACTCTTAAATTAGAATACCTCCCAGTGGTTGATGAGAAAAAAATAAAGAAATACATTATTTTTAATTAAGTGTATATGTTTTTGTCTGAGTAGTTTAGTGCTCATGGAGACAAATGAAGGACATGAGGTCCTCTCTACTTACAGGTGGTTATGAGCCACTAATTGCATGTGTCAAGAATTTACCATAAATATCCAGTAACTCCCCCCAGCACCTGGATGAACAATCACAAAATTTCTTCTCATATTTACTGCAAATCTATTCACAAGAGTATACATGCTACATCAAGCTAGAAGATTTTGGAGGGCATTTTTGTAAATGACAGCCAGAGACCAAGAGAACAAAAGGAACTCTTATCAAGTGGATGCTAAGAAATGGACCTCAGGGGGGGAAATTATGGCAGGATGTCACTGGTTTGGACAGTGCAAAGTGTGAAGATTAAAGAGATGGGAGAGATTACCACAAGTAATGAGTTTTATAAATGTTGACCACAGTTAATAACAACACAATCTGTTCTTCTCATATGGAGAGAATAGATTTTATGCGTCATCCCCCAAACAAAAATTGGTCAATCACATGTAGATGAATTATTGCTTAGGACTTTGATGTGAAAGCTAATTTTTATCAAGATACATATGTGTAAATTAGAATCTGTAAAAATGGTAATCAACTCTATCCTTTTCTGGAATTCTATTGATGTAGAGGAAGAAAACCACAGGTATTTCCTTTACCAGGGTGTCTTGGGAAAATGACATTAATTTAGGGAAGCTATTGTAGTGGGTAGCCATTCCAGCTTGGATCTGGAAGTTCCAACCCCCATTGAGACTCTGGCAACTGTCACGCCTACGAGGCGGGGCGAGGGGAGGCACCTGGGGACCTGAGAACTGGATGGGCCAGCGATCACTCTGTGTGCTCTCTCGGTGCCGGGACGCGGAATGGTGAAAGGTGGATTGTGCAGAACTCCGGAGAACACCGATGGATTGCAATACACCTTCCCCAGACCCTGCGACCTACCCATTACTTAATTTGTGAGTTACGCCATTAAATAAATATCCTTTTAACTACGTGGAGTGGCCAAAATAATTTCACCAATAAGCTATGGTTTCTCTATCATGTGTGCAAAAATAAAGAGAATGAATTGCGGATGTTTCAAAATTCTCAAGATTACCTACTGAACTGAACAGTAAATGAATGTCAGAATTATTGACTCTTCTTGAAATATCTGTATATAGAAGGAAACATATAAATATATGTGTGAATACATATATATATATATAAATATAGGTGTGAATGCATATATAAATATAGGTGTGAATACATATATATATAAACACAGGGGTGAATACATATATATGTATATATATATTTATATACATATATATATATAATTGTATCAAACTATGTGCCATTATCTAGGACAACAAGAATCAACTGCATAGCTGAGAGGGTTTGTGGGAAAAACCATTTGTGGTAGTGTGTGAACACAGAAAGTTGAATAGAATAGGACAGTAGAGGGGGCCCTCTAGAGGATATCCTTGCCTGGAAGAGGAAACCGCAGGTTCTGACATTGAAAGTTATGCTCATGCAGCATAGCCCAGAGCTTCCTATCTTCTGAAGAAACCCCATACTGGTTGTGAGAGATCTTGTTGGCCCTGCACCCCCTGCAGGTCATCAGTATCTCTATAGGGAGGTTTTTGTGCAGGCTCACACTGGAGTTCCCTCACTGTGTCTCTGGCACAGTAATAAGTGGCTGTGTCCTCAGTTTGTAGATTGTTCAGTTTTAAGAAAACTTGGCTCTTGGAGGTGTCCCTGCTGATGCTGAGTCGGGATTTGAGATCTGAATTATAACTTGTGCCTCCATGATTCCACATTGCTCCCATCCACTGCAGCCCCTTTCCTGGAGGCTGGCGGGCCCAGAGTACACCATTGCTGGTTAATGAGAACCCAGAGACAGAGGGACAGGGTCTGTGAGGGCTGCACCAGGCCAGGTCCTGACTCCTTCAGCTGCACCTGGGACAGGGCACCTGGGGACATACAACATCACCATCAGTCATACATCCCATAGATGACATGCCTGGGTCCCTCTCCTGAAACCCTGACCCACTTACAGCTTGGAAAGGTCACCAGGCAGAGGAGCAGCACCAGGACAGCCATGCTCTGCTGGAGGCTCTGGTGAGAAGGAGATGGGGCTTCTCAGCTAGGCATGGGCTTTCATCCTGAGCCTGAGGGCTGCTTTACATTGGGGGAGGGTCCTGAGAGGATAAAAGGAAGTGCAGGGCAAGGTTTCCCATTTCCCCTCCTGGTGACCTAGAATTGTATTGTGCTTCTTAGAGGAACTGGAAATGGATACTTAAGGACATTTTTCTTTTATTGTCTGGATTTTGAATCCCTGATAAACATGAAATAGCATGAATCAGACTGTGTTATCTAGCAAGCAAACATGGAAATGTTTACTCAAAATCAGTCCATATTCACACAGTGCAGGCAAAACAGGGTACCATGTCCTATAGGCATTTTTACATCTCTATTAATTTCTGAAGTGGCTTTTGGATGGAATTAGGACTCTTAGTGATCAGAAACCCTGCTTAAGATTTGAGGGAAAGAGAGCTTAGGGGAGCAGGAGATCCCAGCTGGATCAAGAGCAGATAGAGAGAACAGGAATAAGAGACCATGATAAATGAAGACCACATGGGAATAGGAAGAAACAAAGTGCTAGAGAGGTCCACAGAAATCCACAAAGATACCTCCACATTAGACTACTGGCAATGGTCGAGAGAAAGCCCGAACTGACCTATTCTGGTGATCAGATGGCCAATCACCCTAACTGTTGTGTTAGAAATCTCATCCAATGACTGAGGGAACCAGATGCAAAGATCCTCAGCCAGGCCCCAGGTGGAGCTCCTGGAGTCCAATTGGCAAGAAAGAGGAGGGATTGTATGAGCGAGAATTGTTGAGACCAAGGTTGGAAAAAGCACAGGTACAATAAGTCAAACGAATAGAAACAAATGAACTATAAACCAATGGCTGAGGGGGCCCCAATTGGATCAGGCCCTCTGAATAGGTGAGACATTTGATTGGCTTGATCTGTTTGGGAAGCATCCAGGCAGTTGGACCTGGTCCTGTGCTCAGTGCATGAGCTGGCTGTCTGAAACTTGGGGCTTATGCAGGGATGCTTGGCTCAGTCTGGGAGGAGGGGCACTGGACCCCCAGCCCTGTTAGACTGAATGCTACCAGGTTTGAGCTGAATCCCAAGTCGGAGCTCTTGCCCTGGAGGAGATGCGAGATCAATATGATGGACAAGACTCCACTCTTATTTCTGCCACAGCTTTCCCACCCAAAGGGAGACGGGTGGCTGCAACCTGGCTCGTGCGCCGAAGGGCCAAATAAGAGGCTTTCGCGGCTTTTTAATTGCTTCCTAGTCAGGGTATTTGTTCACAAGGGCAAGCCGGAAGAAAATAGATGATCTCATCACTAAAACCACAGAACTTCCATAAACAGGAGGTTTTTCCAAGGTCACCCGTAGATGGGGTTCATTGTTCACAGATTGATAGACATCTCTAGACAAAAAAGCAGCAGGTGGTAGGAGGTGTGGCTGTTGGAAAAAAAAAACAAAACCCAACAAAGAGGAGCGGAAATAGCTCCTCCTATTTTGACATCCGCTGCCTTTATGACATTCAGCTACAAAAACTCAAGCAATAACCAATTACCGAGATTGCCCACTGATCTCGAGAGGAAGGGACACTGCGCAATCTACAATACACTAAGTCGCTGG